>NC_142600.1:13610557-13915557 GCF_041222555.1 Hakea prostrata | reverse complement strand
GATGACAGTGCAATGACAATAGTGGTTGACATAGTGGTAGCAGCGGCATGGCATTTGTCTTCATGGTGGTTGCATTGGCAAGTTGCAGCAGCGATGATGACTCAGTGACAAGTTGCAGTGGCTTCAGGATGTTTTTCACAGCAGGAGGCAGATGAGTGTCCAAAGAGATGGCAGTGGACATAGTGGATAGGGAAGACATTCCATTTTCATACAACTACGTAACTGTCTTCATCCTCAATGGGGAAGGAGGGGTTTGCATAGAAATCTACACATTCTGGCGTAGGATAGCCTCTCCATTCTCGGGGGCGGGCTTTCGATTGTAGAGGGGTTCCCACAACGATCTGATGTGTTTGAGGCATTTTTTGTTCCAAAACTCTAGGGGGAGGTCAGGGAGGGTGATCCACAGTGGTAATGAGTTGAAATGATCTAGTGGAGCTTGGGGGATGGTTCCCACTGTTGAAGAAAATGGGCTTGTTTCCAACAAGTCTGGGGGCTTCATCCAGTGCAGCATCTTTGGAATTCATTGTGGGGAACTTGAAGTGGAATAGGCCGTTGTTGAGGATGAAGATGTCCAGGTTACCTTGGACTTTCCACTGTTTGGAGAGAGGCCTTAACAATGTTGAAGAAGGGCCTGGGTCCAACGAACTGTCTGACGAGGGTGTACTTCCAGAAGTGGATTCCAGGTTCAAGGGCTGAAGTAGGGCAAAGGGCTCATAAGGAGGAGTCATCGGGGGGGGGGGGATATAGTGAAGGCTAAGGTCTGAAGTTTCAGAGGAGGATGAGGGAATGGAGGGGGAGAAAAGGCAGGTCTAGGTTCTGATTGCAGAGGGTGGAAGGGTGGCTGGCAGTTACAGAGGTCATCCATGTCTCAAGTCAGCTCTCTCTCCGTGAATCTCTGGTTTTCTGGACCGCCTACCAAGTATGCCTTTGTTTATGGCCTAAGTATTTGCCACTAGGGAGGATGGGGCTGAAATTATGTGGACAGGTAGATCCTTGGTCTCGTGCTCGTTTGTCAGGTTCCTTTCCAATCAGAAATTGATAATTGGCAAATTAAACCTTGAAAATCCAGGACTGTGGAGAGGGTTTGGCAATCATACTGTCAATATCTATGAGAATATAGGATTGAATCTGCCTTTGAAATATGACATTTGGCCAGTCCATACCATTACTGTAGCAATCAAATGGTTGGGATTGCTGGTGATTCACCCCATTTAACTAGTGCCGAAATCGGTTGGGAATCTGAATGATGGCACAGCACAAGCTGCCATACCTCTGGAGGGCAATTGAAAAGTCATTTCAGTTTTCCTATTCTTATGTCTTCCTTTGCGGAGAATTCCTCTTTTGCCTGTGAAATAGCATCCCTTTTGGAGTAAGATACTGAAAGGCTTTTCCAGCCTGAAGAAGAAAAGTTGCATAAGCAAAGGAATAATATGATATGACATTTGGCCAGTCTATCAAATGGTTGGGATTCCCAGAAATTGCCTAATCATTCTTTTTCGGTGTAGAACACAAGTGGTGGTAGGAAAGACCTTTTCACTTCGCTAAAATCCTATTATGGGTATTAAATTGCAGTAGTGGTTCTTTATGGTGATCACTTGTCAACTATTGTTAAAAGAAAAGAAAGAATTTGTTGGCTTTTATGCAGTATTATAAAAAGTTAAATTATTCCCAGTGGTAGTAATATTGGAAATTGATAAGATCAGTATGTTTCCCATATATAATGGCTGCAAGAAGACCAGATGAATTATATTCATGAGGTGATGAGGTTGGATCATCACTCCTTTTAAGTGAACTATCACACATTGCAAATTGGTGCAAATCTTAAACAATTGGTGATTGCCTGATTGGTACATTCCTTGAGTGAACATAAGGTTGTTGAGGTAGCTAAGTGTACTAAATAGAAAATCAGTAAACAATATATTGTGAAAGAGTTTTTCAGGTGCCCAAGGGAGGATTTAGAGTTTAATATATGTTGGTCAATCCACTGCTCATGCGAGCATGTGTCACTTGAATGGGTCAAAACTTCTCAGAGTGAGGCTTACCATGCATGATGCACCTTTGGTAGAGTTTTTTTTCTTCTTCTTTTTCCCCCCCTCCTTATTGGCAACTTGTCATGTGAAACGATGAACCATTTGTAGATTTTTGAGTGTGGTATTCTAGAGAATTATCGAGTTTTTGTAACAGGATTGAGTGATTCTGGGCTATATCGGCGGTTTGCCAGCTTCCCAGTCACACTGTCTCAAACATTTTTATCACCAACTATGAGGTATGCATATGAACATGGTGAAGTAAGAAATAACATGACAGACACAAAAAGACCATTTGGTTGAGTTAATGAACAGCATAAGAATAAATGTATCTGATCATTTAAAATATTTGTCATCTAAGCTTGGCTTCTTAATCCAACTATATGTGCATTGTGTAGCCATGTTTGTCCTTTTTGTTTATTCAAAACGATTGGGCTTATATATTCAGTTTGAAGTTAATTAATGTCTTCTTAGGCAAATATTTTCCAGAATCAATAGTTTGATCCTATTATGATTTACTTATGCTTTTAGTTTTGAAGGTATAGTTATTCTGACTTTCTGATTATTTATCTATTTGGAGCAGTGAACACGTATTTAGTGCCTAACTTTTTCCAGTTGGTACATTAACATTTATATCTGTATGCATTTTTGGTCCTTGTGAAAGAACTTATATCTAGTTGCAGCTTCTTCATTCTGGATGCCTAATCTTCACTTCATCATTGAGCATGCAGGAGCTGGGGTTTCAATGTGACAAGATTCAGGGTGAATGTCGTGCTAAGTTTGCATGCCACCTGGATTGTTTTGCTTGGGTGAAACGTGATAGCTATCTTCCTCAAGGGAGTCAGGGTTTAAAGGTGTGCTTTTAAATCAGGTTCATTCATTCAATTTTCTTAGTTACAGATAAGAGTGTTGCTAAGGCATTTTAGAACAGAATAACACAAGAAAGAAACTTGTGGTGGTTCTTAATCTTGGATAGTTATAAATGACGGAAGGAGGCTACAGACTAAAAAAATTGAAGTTGATACTTCTTGTTACCTCTAAGTGCAAAACTAAAAAGTAAAGTGTTATGTGCATTTGTGCACTATTCTTATGTGTAAATTGCTCAATTTTTGTTGGTTCTGGATGTACTTATAACATAGTGACTGGCATAATCGATTTTTGTGAAAATGCTTCTTCAGACTAGGTATTTACCTTTTATTCTGCTCTAGATGATCCATCAGACAAGCTGTTCTTGTATATTGTAACAAAATGGGATTGCTGGCTGGAAAAATAGACTTTAATTCGAGACCACTCGGTCTCAGATGATTCATGTCTGTTTCCAAAAGTTTATGGTTGGATGCAATTCTCATTTTTTTATTTAACTGAATGCCCTCTTCTATAGATAGCCTATCACCTTTATGTGTTGTCTCCAAGATCTCCCTTATTTGCTTAGCTGCCCTGAGTTTTTGGAATAAAGAAGTTGCTTTTGGAGTAGTGTGATCAACATATTCCTTTCAATTAAGAAGGGTCATGCAGTTAAACTTAGTGAACTGGAGATGAAGATGTTTAGATGGATGAGTTGACAAACTAGGAAGGATAAATTAAGTATTGATCCTAGTAGAGCTTATTTGGGAGTAGTTTGGATACATGATAAGCTTGAGGAACTGGTTTGAGGTGGCATGGAAACTTTCAACAGAGGCCTTCGGATGCTGCAGCGTAGAGTGATTTAATTCAGGTTGAAGGAACAAAGCAATGGGTAGACCTAAAATGAGTTTAGGAGTAGTAGTGAGGAAAGACAAGCATAAGATCAATGCCTTTAGGCTAGGGCTTTTGAAGGTTATTTCCAGAAATCTTGAATCCTCGATTGGGTGGGCATACACTACAGTAGATAATGGATGATGGATGTTGGGTGTTGAGTTCCACCACACAGACTGAGCGGAACACACAAGGGTGTTGATAATATGACCGAATCCGTAATGACCAGTTGGCAAAGGCTTGACAGGCACATTGGGAGTGACCTCCCTCTGCACGAACCCAGCCTATCCGGGCAATCGTCTCCGGCTTCACCAAGGTGAGACCGACGTGGTACCTGAATTTTTTTCTACGGTCCATGAGCAGGAACCAGTTCTCAGCTATTAAAAAGGGACTTAGCGATCTAATGCTTGCTAACTTGAACGAATTGTAAGACTAAGGTTCTGTAGAGTGTTTTGCTGACTCCAATCAGGCCATTGGACCTTATTATCTCATCTCACTTTTGGTTGACATTTCAAATAGTATGGGAATGGCTGCATTTTTGTAAGAATCTGGATGTGGATGCATGCATACGAAGCATCTAACAATACTGGCTATACATCAGGAAAACCAGGACTCTTTGTAAGGTTACTTTTATTTCTTGTTATCAGGAAAGCCTAACTCAAGTGAAACTGACGGAATAGATCTCCTTTTCCTTTCAACTGCTCCATTCTATTTATATATATATTATTCTTTTATGAATTGTTGGCAACTCCTCTGGATGACATGGCATTCTCGTTCAAATATAGGCCGGCTGTACTTGTGATGGTTCCCAAGGATCCAATATGACCACTTAGGTCTACGTTGCCACGATATTGTTCTATGGAAGCGGGCAGGCTTGGCTTAGAAGTTTGGCCCAGTTTTTTTGGTGTCGTTGGCCGGGGGGGGGGGGGGAATTGACCATAAAAAGAACCTTGAAGAGCGCTGATCAGAGTGCAAGGATCCAAGTGTGACCCTTTTATTTGGGATAGGTTGAGTTGCTTTGTCGTGTTATTGTTTATGTTAATTAATCTTCCACTGCCACAAGGACAGGAGTATTTTGCTCTTGGAATGATGTTGGGTTATCTATATATACAATGGGAAGGGGCTGCCTCTAGATATCGGCTGTAATCCCTTGCAGCAGCCTTTTCTTCTTCCTTTCTCTTTGTCTTCCATGTTGTTTGTTCTGATTATTAGTTGCTGGTTTTTCTACGATGTATCAAGAAATTCTTGTCCTATATTGTACAGTGTCGACAGACACAGATGTGACAAAATACAGTATGTGGGCTTACAGATGATGGTTTACCTATATTCACGCTTTGCTGTCTATATAATCACTCTGGAGCTGGCTACGTCTCATTCATTGAACCATTTCTTGAACCTTGTTATGCCATGTTCTATCAGGTCCAAGAACTTGATAGTGGTTTCAAAATTTACTAAGGAGATTACAACTACTGTTTTCTTTCAAAGAAAGAATTGAGGATCTTTTTGTATTGTTTTAAATTGCTTTACTCTCCTATATCAGTTAAGTGAAAAACATACAAAGGGAGAACAACTAAGTTCTTGCATTATAAACTGCCCTGGTATCTTTTCATTTCCTGCAGAATGCTCTGCTGGTATCTTGACGGTTAAGATTGCAAATCATTGCTGAAATCTGCTGACATTTGAAGCATGTTGGGACTAATATTATTAGTCTCTTTATTTATTTATTTATTTATTTTTAACTCAAGTACCAATATAGATCGATCATATCTGTGATCTGAGATAGAAAAGTTCATTGCTTTCAGAGTTTATTTGTTGTCAGATCTGAATTATGATTTTATTTTTGCTAGTTTTGCTGCTTGCTTTTTGTTATTAAACTTCTTGAATTGCTTTGGCTTTTCCTCTGCTTACTTTGTTACATTATTCTTTTGAGAACTGTGACTCTTATTTTCTTCCTTTTTATTTTAGGCTGTTACAAAGGCTAAGTTGGGATATGATCCACTTGAGGTGAATCCTGAGGATATGGTACGCTTTGCCATGGAACGTCCGCAGGTAAGTGTGACTGAAAATGGTTTTTTGTTCATCTCACAAAATTTGTGCAGCCACAAGTGGTTGAGTTTATGTAATATTGTGGGTGTAACATAATTGGAAGTCCATTTGTGCTGTCCTAGTGGGTCTGTCATTACGAAGGTGCTAAATCTTGGCTTTGAGGCCAGTTTTGGGACTGTAGTAGAGTGTTTCTGCTTATAATACCTAATTATGTTGTGCAATCGTTAACACGTGCGGGCTGAGCTCTCTTATGAAAGTCCACGCTCAGGTCTGCACTAAGTTGTGCGCTTGGATTGCTTCTTGCCTGTTGTACTTTATCAGACTGTTAATCACAAATGTTGGTCATGTTCCGTTTTAATTATTCATGGAAGAATTTGTGCCATGAGATATTTACTCTGCTGATTCCATCAGATATCTCTGAATTGTATTCTAAATATTTGTTTTTATGTATATGGTGTTTTAAATATTTGTTTTCATGTATGTAGATTGTCTTTAGATTTATTTTTTGGAGGGTAAACGATTGTCTTTAGATTGACAACAATATTATTGAAGTGGTTTTCCTTATTGTTTCAATAAATTGCATTGCAGACCATGGCTTCTTATTCAGTATCAGATGCTGTTGCAACTTACTACCTATATATGACCTATGTTCATCCTTTCATTTTCTCTCTGGCAACTATAATACCTATGCCTCCTGATGAGGTTTTACGCAAAGGAAGTGGAACTCTTTGTGAAATGCTCCTCATGGTCCAGGTGGGTTCTTGGAATTTTCCATTCCCATTCTTTTGTTTCTTATTGAGATGGTCTGTCTAATTCTTTAAGCTTCTTGAGCAATCCTCGTGTAATTCTGGTGTTCTGTCTCAAACCGAATTCACCTCAACATTATTGTTGAACTTGTTTTATGTGCAACTCATGTTTGGAATATTCACAGGCATACAGGGCAAGTGTTATCTGTCCAAATAAGCACCAAGAGGATCCAGAGAAGTTTTATAATAACCACCTTTTGGAGAGTGAGACGTATATAGGTGGCCATGTGGAATGCCTTGAAAGTGGTGTTTTTAGATCTGATCTTCCTACTAAGTTTCGACTTGATCCATCTGCATATGATGTAATTTATTTTCTTTTCTTCTTTTCCAAATCTGTGTGGAAGTGTATGATGCTGTTTGCTAAGCAGCTTGATTGACATCTCAACACTCTTTTCCATCTTCAGCTATTGATCAACAACCTTGACCGTGATCTGCAATATGCAATAAAAGTGGAGGGTAAGATGGACATTGAATCTGTCGCCAATTATGATGAAGTGAAGGATGCTATCATGGAAAAGGTAATTCTGTTTCTGTTGTCATGCTTTGATATTTTATTGAATACTGGTATCTGCTTAATCAATAGGCATTGTATCCCCCCACTCTTTGTTAAGCTTGATGCCTTATCTACTCTTCGTTTTTGTTTATATTTGAATATTAATCAAATAGTATTCATGCGTTACTGCCAAGGCCGATTAACCTTGTCATATGTGTACCAAAGGTTATCATTATTCTCATGTTTTAAACATTTTATCCAAGCCTTCTGTTTTCTATTCAATTGAACTTTACGTGTAAGTTACTAATGTGATTTATTTTCAGTATCTCTTCAATAGGTTGTGTACTTATGTTAATTCGATCTGTCATTTATGATGTATGGTGAGAGAATGAATGAATATTTCGTCTGCAGCTTGTAAGGTTGCGAGGTGAGCCTATTCGTGAGGAATGTCCTCTGATATATCATCTAGATGTTGCTGCAATGTATCCAAATATTATTTTAACAAACAGGCTTCAGGTAGGTTTGGTGCAGCCCTCTCGAGTTGTCATTTGTGAATATTGTTCTGTTTATCTTATACTGCTGCTCTAAGTATGTTCTCTATTTGGATGTACTTTGTTTTAAATATTGAGATTCTCTTTCTGTAAAAATTTCCATGAAAGCTCTGCATTGTAGTTCCTAATCAAATTTACCACACATGTGCCAAAATCTCTGGTGGGTGATGGATCCTTTGTATCTGCTTAGATGTGTATTATATGATATCCTCGGAACCAATTTTGATATTGCATATTGCAGCCTATGACATTGTGGAACTGGCTATTGTTATCCTGCACTGGTTAGAAGCCTGATATTCTCTTTGTAATAACTTCAAGATTTACAGAAGTGTCTAATTTTGAGTTCTAATTTGAGTTTGAAACCATGTCAGCCAGTGTAGCTATAAATATGGATGAATTGATGAATTGAATTTTTGATAAGGTACAATGACCTAGCATCTCCCTCCCTTGTGCAATTTCTTCCCCATATGTGATTTCTTATCTTCTCTTTTTCTCTTTTCTTCTACCAAGCATATGTTTTCTCAAACAACCTGATCTTCAACAAAAGTAAGTTGAATTATCCCAAACTCCAAGACTTCTTTCTCTAATCTTCTGAACTTCTAAATCCCCGAACCCTAACCATTAGAACAGTCCCAAACTTTAGAGATCATCCCTATTTACCGTTACCTAAGTTTTGTCCAAGTTTCATCATACTCCAATAAACTTTTATCCCATATCTCAAGAACCTTTTTCATCCATCTATGCAACCCATTACTCTAAATCTCCCCAAAACTATCCAACCACTATAAACCTATGTTCTTATTCATCTCAGTCAAATTTCCCAAAATCTTGTAACCCTAAACCCTTACTTTTTTGATTTTGAATCCTGGAAAGTTGGCCATAGTTGATCCTCTTCAAATAGGGCGACATCACCAACATTTATATGGATCAGGCTTAGCTTGTCACCTTGAAGTGTCACCTTGAAGTTGAGATTTGACTTTTGTCACAGTCCGTGCATTCTGTGAGAGTGGGGAGAGGATTGAGTCTCAACTGAGCAGATGCCTTGTCCTTGGTAGATGCAAGGGTTGCTTCACTCACTTTGTCTTGGGTCATCAACGATGAATAATTGGTAGCCTTCACTTTGCCACTCATTTTTGCAATTTTAGTTCCTTCCAGTTGTTTCCACTTTTATGTATTCTGAGTCAGCTTCTATGTTTGTTTCCTATTCATTCTATTCATTAACATTCTTTTTGCTTCAAGAACTCTAAACCCTTTAATTGCATATTAGGTTATTCAACAACTCTAGGCATACATTTTCTTTATGTCCAGTGGGATTCCTTGTGTATCATTCTTAACCTTATATTATAGTGTTTGAAAAAACCTTTTTGCTTCTTGTAGCAGTACTGCTACTTTACGTAGACCAAACTGAGCATGTTTTATCTCCTTGCATTACTATTCCAGTATCTGAAGCCTTTTGTAGACCATCTCTCATATTGAAAGAGCATCTTTTGTTGCCAATACTTAACTGTTTAAGTAATATAATCGTGGATAGCTTGTTTTGTTGCCTGTCCAAAACCATACTTATGCTTGATTGATGGAAAACCCTATCTGGAATGGCTTGGTGGAGTCAGGGATGTTTCATTTTGCTGGTGTTATCCGTGTCAGGGGTATATCATCTGATTCACAATGTAAACTTGCAATCTACTTCTCACTACCACTTTTTAGCAGTTTCTTCTTGCCCTCTGGGTCATATTGTGATAAAATGATATGATGATTTGTTTATGAAACTAATTAATAATTTGAGAACTGAATATTCTATTTTTCTGCAATTACAGCCACCATCAATAGTTTCAGATGAGGTTTGCACTGCATGTGATTTTAATCGTCCGGGAAAAACTTGTCTACGAACGCTTGAATGGGTTTGGCGTGGAGAGACTTTCATGGCGAAGAAAAGGTTATGTTATTCTTTCACTGCTAAATTTTAGCCAGTGATTGCTGCTGACATTTGTTTCTCAATGTCAATTTCACAAATACCAGTGACTATTATCATTTGAAAAGGCAAATCGAATCAGAGTTCATTGAAAGCAGCGATGCTCAGTTGTCAAAATCTTTCCTTGACCTGCCTAAATCTGAGCAACAGTTAAGGCTGAAAGAGCGGCTTAAAAAATATTGCCAAAAGGTAAAACCTTTTTGTACAAGTATTTTTTTTTTTGAAGCACAGGCGACTTGAAACTATCGTTTGGTTTGTAACAGGCATATAAGCGGGTCCTTGACAAACCAGTCACAGAACTAAGAGAAGCTGGGATTTGCATGAGGGAAAATTCTTTCTATGTTGACACTGTTCGCAGGTTATTATTTTACTTTGGATGCTCAGTTTTTCCTCCATACTTCCGAGTTCCAAGTAGCCAAGAACATGCTCCCTTTGAAGGTTCACTGCATTTGTGTGGGGGAAGTTGTGAAGCTTCTGGTGATATGCAGTAGAGTTTTCATTTCCTAACTGTTTTATGCTGAATAATTACTGCACATAGCACCTTTAAATGTGTTCTTGGTTGCAAGTTTATCATTAATTGGTATTAATTGATATTTTTGAGGCTTTTGACTTCAGTTTCAGAGATAGAAGGTATGAATATAAAGGACTAAATAAAGTCTGGAAGGGGAAATTAGCAGATGCTAAAGCCAGTGGAAATCCTATAAAGGTCCAGGAAGCACAGGTCTGAGTGCTGTGTAACCTTTACTGACCCCCACACCCCCCAAAAAATGACAAAAAGAAGAAGAAGAAATGAAAGAATTCAGCGTAACATTTATAAGTACACATTTTCATTGCTATGTGTGTATAAATATATATGAATATTTGGTTGTTTGCAGGACATGGTGGTTGTCTATGATTCCTTACAGCTTGCTCATAAATGTATACTTAATTCCTTCTATGGATATGTCATGCGAAAGTGAGTTTTGATGCACTACTTGAATGTACCATTCCATTTACATGTTTTATCTGCCTTGATAGTCTTTTAGAACCTACAATTTACATCTATGTTTTTTTTCTTCTTTTTCTTCCCTTCAGGGGTGCTAGATGGTATTCAATGGAAATGGCTGGAGTGGTCACTTATACGGGTGCAAAGATAATTCAGAATGCTCGCTTGCTGGTTGAAAAAATTGGAAGACCACTGGAATTGGACACAGATGGTATTTGGTGTGCGCTTCCTGGATCTTTTCCTGAGAACTTTACCTTCAAAACAAAGTAATTTATGTTTGTTCTCTCACATCCCTGAAGTGTTTATCTTTTCTGCCATGTAACCATATTTTTCCAGTTGGAAACAGATTCTTATTAGTGTATTAACCTACTCCTTATTTCATGCTGTGTCTGGTTGAATGACATGAATGGAAAGCAAATGCTTTTTGAAGCAAAATGGAAGTTCAGGGAACTTTGGTAATCATTACCAAGAATGACTGCATTACTAACCTAAAAACATTATGAATCTAGAGATGAAGCTTTGTTTCTTGATCAGATTCACTGGATTTTAGAGAAAAAATAAGTCCATGAATGCTTATTGTCCATTTTTGGTAAGATTTGATGGAATTTATACAATCATGAGTAAAAAAATTTTCAATTTTATTTTCAACTAAATCTGCCTCCCTTATTTACCTTCCCTTGCAACCATATGTGCCTAATTTTGAAGAATAGATTTACTTCTTTTTGGGGTGGGGTGAACATGTATTCACTACCAAAAGTGTTCAAGGACTGTAAGATTATCCCATGTAAGACCCTGACCACCCAATATAGTGGTGCTCCTGGATATGTGTCTTTGTGCATGTAGCTCATATGCATAAGAGAAGGGAGCATGTGTACCCTAATAAAAGTTGATGGAGGTTAAAAGGGGGGGGGGTCCCAAAGAACAATTACTTATAACGTGATCAAACAAGGAAACTGAGACTTTGAGGGAGACACTAGTGCTGTGTGGAACCATTGAATGAGGTCTTGCTGATATTTCCAAGATGTCTCTCACTTTGTTGAATGTCCAAGATGAGCTAAGGAACACATTGACACCGAGATCTTGATATTTCAGTGAGATCTCAGTATTTCACAGTAATTATATGCTTAAAAAAAGGATTTTGGTGTCCCACCGAAACCTGGCTTTGAGTTGAAAAAATGAAATATGCACTTAGTGAGATCTTGGTCCAACTCAGATTTTTGGCTAACCTAGTTGGGCTCCATAACCGAGTTCTTGAACCTTGTATGGAAAGATGATGACATGTACTGAAAGGGTCACCAAAGATGGGCTAGGGGAAGCAAAGATTAGTCGTGGGGCTACTATGGATACTTGGTGGTGAATGATTAGGTCCAAGCAACTAATATGACCAAGAACAGTTGTTTTATGACATGGCAAAGGAATAAGGAAACATTGGATTAAAAGAGGTATTTTGATGCCAGAAACGAACAAGACTGAGGGGATTGCTAGTGCTAGAAATGTTAGAATCTGTATATTAACCTAAACACAGAGGAAGGTGATATAGAAATGCTGACCCAAACCTAATTGGGTTTCTAGACTGAGATGAACCAGGTTCAGTTGGAGTCATCGGTCTAGTAGGATTTTAGGAAACATATTATTTGGGGAAATAATTTTTAGCTTATGTTATTTATCTTAGAAACTAGATTCTTAGGATAATCACTTTCTAATTACTTTTAGTTTCCTAGTTTGAAGTTTGAACTGGTCACTTATGGAGTTAAGTCTTAAATTAGATCCTTGTTATTTTCTATGTGTGTTGTAATCCCCTATCATAGACACAGTTTGGAAAATTATGAATTTATGTTTGTGAGAGCCTGTGTGACACTGTGGCTGGTGTGCGAGTGTGAGCACTCTCTTTGCTCTTCTTCCTTCTCTTATGCGATTTCTATCTTCCTCTTCATATACTTCTGATTCCACTTCTGTGAAAGTCCACCATAGCAGGAGTTAATTGGTACAGAGCCAAAGATCCCACACCCTTATCAATCTTCTTCCTCTGTACCCTCTCCACTAATTTTTCCCTATGATATAGCTTTTGAGTGGAAGAAAAAAATGTAATCCCGAAAGATTTTGGAGAGAACCAGATGGAGATAAGAAAGACAAGGGAAATAAGATTCAGTCTAGGAAAAAAAAGGAAAAGAGAAGAAGAGAATCAGTGACCGAAGAAAAAGACACAATGGTACCTGGTTTGAAGTCTTGAAGCTGCTGCTCCCCTCTTCTGCTGTTCTCCTCTGGTTTGAGAAAGAGAATTCCAAGCCCCAAAGGTAATACCCATGACATACGCCTTTGTTCTGAGATCTCTTAGCTTCTTTTCAAACATACTATTAAACCCACCTTTTTACTGATTTTAATTCCTGTATTACAATTTTGCCACCACTTATAAAGTTTTAACTATTTACAAATTCTGCCTTTACTAATAGACTTATTTACAATTATGCCATTACTTATACAATTCCACTTATTTACAATTTTATCATCCACCTATAGAGCTTCTCTATTTACAATTCCGCCACCCCCTTCTAGAGTCCCACTTATTTAAGAATAGTCCCACTTATTTAAGAATTTCCCATGATTATCATAAGCCCAGTACATGGAGATTAATCTAGATTCTAGACTATTTTTCCCATTGGATCAGTGAGGGAATTTGCCTATTTATTTCTCTTTTTCTTTGGTCATTTTCCAGTTTTTATTTTTCATCTCATTGTCCATCGCTCTCTTCCCTTCTCTTTGTCCTCTGGTTTCTTGTTCAGAATCCAGTTTTCCTTACTTTATGTTGTTTGGATCCATGTGGCTGACCTTCTGAAGTTAGGATAAGCCTAAATTCGTTGCTTGTTGGATGGAAAGTAGAAAACAACAAGGAAACTGCTAAGGGGCAAAATGGGGAAACAATATTAAACACAAGAAAAGCATCCCTCAATGGGGAGGGGAGAACAAAGAAGAGGGAGGTCTCCAGGATACAACAATATGCCTGTTCCTTGGAGAGGTAATATAAGCAAGTAAGCACCTAGAAACTTGGCGAATGATTTCAATACAGATGGAACCCCAAATCTAGAATATTTTTGGTTACAAGGCAATTTTTTTTATTTTAGGAAAGTGAAATTTTTCCAGAAAATTGAATTCCTGTGAAGGATAAGTCCTCTAGGATTGTGTGAAACCTAAGAAAAAACACTAATTATGTGATGAAAAGTGTACAAAATAAATATATGAACTGTTGTCTTTGATTAACTACAGTTTGTTTTACAACTTATGTATGGGAGTCATGATGGTGCTAATCATCTTTATTGAAACTGATATTTTCAGAGATTCGAAAAGAAAACTGACAATCTCATACCCTTGCGTAATGCTTAATGTCGATGTGGCAAGAAATAATACAAATGATCAGTACCAGGTTAGCATTGGATCTGCTTATTCTTCTAAGATTACTGTCGTTACACAGAAACTGACTTTGGTTGCCCTAATTTAAAACTCCGCTGCTGATCAGACACTCAAAGATCCCATTCATAAGACATATGAAGTACATAGCGAATGCTCCATTGAGTTTGAGGTGGATGGACCATACAAGGTGAGCACTTTGAAGCATGACTGTGTCCAGTTTCATTTGTTCTTCATCCATTTCATGCATTATTTCTGTCCCTCTTTGGTTCACAGGCAATGATACTTCCTGCTTCAAAGGAAGAAGGCATTTTGATTAAGAAGAGATATGCCGTTTTCAATGATGATGGAACCCTTGCAGAGCTTAAAGGTTTTGAAATCAAGCGTAGGGGTGAGCTGAAGCTCATTAAAGTTTTCCAGGTATACTTTGTTGTTCCTGTGAGATTTCATGGTGTGGTGTTTACCTATTTATTTGGTTCTTACTAGACTAAGACTATGTTTCCTTTAATATGTGGAAGATACAAATTTAGGTTAAAACCTTGTATGTGACTTTCAATAATGCCATGTCAAGATCAAACTTGAAAGAACCTAAAAAGATTGCATGCATTGATTGCATTCTACTGGAGATGGATCAAAACTCACTCAGAAATCATAGTTCAAAATTTCATCTACTATATCAATAGTTTTGAGTTTTCGTAACCATCATTTTCATTGATCTACCATATGGATTTAGATCTGACAATATCACTTTATGTGTTTAACTCATTCCATATCAAATAACAGCTAAGTAATCTAACAAAACTAGTATAATTTTATAACATGAACTTATTTACTACACATATGCCCTTTCCAGATCCTGCAGTAAACAGTAGTGAGAGCGTTCCACACTGGGATGGTCCTATTTTCTGTTGAAATATTATGTTTGTCCTTTGAGGGCCAAAATTTCTGTGAAGCTAGGAAATGTAGTAACTGATACTGCTTTCGATTTTGTAACAATGAAGATCACTGTGGTTTTTTTTCTTCTCCCTTTTCCTTGCTTGAATAATATTTCTATTAAGCAACGCGAAACACAGCCATGAGTTCCCTAGGATGTCAAGGCTTATACAATAGACGCGTTTTTTTCAAAAATCTCCACCCAAAAACATTACAAACCCATTCTTTATTATTATTATTATTATTATTAATTATTTTTTACCATCTATTTCTCTTTGGTTTCCACCCACAGTGCCTCTTTGTTCCCCCGGTATTCTACCTCTTATTTCAAAAGTGATATGTTCCTATATTGAGTTAGCGTCCTGGACTCCATCCATTTGTGCAAATTTCTCTCTTCATATGTGATAGACCATAGCCGCAAAAGCTAGTGAAGGATGGGGATATAATTAAAAGATGAGAGTCACCTCCTTTGCATGAGCCATGCGGCTGCCTTTGCAAAGCTACCACTATCCTTTGCTTTGCATGAGCTGGCAATGCCTTGACATCACGAACTTAACTATTCAGTTAGTGGTAGGCCATTCACAAGGCACATGGTTTAATGGGAAGCTGCCAATTCAAGCTGTTTATTTTCTACTAATTGTGATTTACTTCTAAAAAAACCGTAGTTGGTATTAATACTAATTCCTTTACTATCATCAGCAATGGTCAAATCATGCTTAGCTAGAATTCAATCCACTATCACACCTCATCCTTACACGGACTTTTTGCTAGCACTACAATGCCACTTCAATCCATTCTTAGCACTTGAATAAGTGTCCCAACTTTGTGCCTCCTTTCAAAGCAGTTCACTAATCCAGTAACCTTTCTATTAACACCTAATAAGCCATGTATAAAGCTAATCTCATTAGCCCTTAACCTTGCCACCATCTGGTTCCCTATTCAATTAGTAAATTCTTAAAAAATAAACCGTAGGTTATATAAATCATATTTTTATAAACACATATACCATCGAGTGTGTGTGTGTGTCATCAAGTATGTTAATGATTAACTCACATCCGCTGGATTGCATTTATAAAGTACTTAAAACAAATGACCTGACCCTACTGAACAGAATTTAATCAACTTGCTAGTTTAACTGTGCCATTCTTCACCATTCCTAGACAGAAATTTAGGACACTTCCGATTCTTGGGTGACTAGAAGAAATAAAATAATATGGTATAACTTGACTCGTGAATGTTCTAACCTATTCAATGCATGAAAAAGATCTGATAAAAATAAGTCATCATTTTTCTTTTATTCCCATTGGATCTCTATCAGTTCTATTTCATGGTTCTTTAAAATTTGGATTTGGAAAAGTAAATCCACTTCAGTTATCTGTTATTGATGGAAAAAAAGTTCATGAATTAATGGACCATTATACATACATGCAGAAAATTTGTTGAGGGTGCAAATGTTGTACCTGTCACCACCTCCAAAAAATAGGTGGTGTTGTGGGCTTTGGCGTGGAATAATATTTTGGGAGGCTTGAAGAGTCTTTTTAGATTGACCAAAGCTACCTCTTACAAGTCAAGTACAAGAGGTTTAAATATCCAGATAAGCCCTTGCTAGCTAATTCTGTTTGCTAGTGATGTGGTTGCAGAAATAAAATTTCTGGTTTATGTACAAATGGTCACTAATATTCATGAATTTCTTCCATAAAGAACAGATAATTGAGATGGATTTGCCTTTCTATTTCTAAATCTTAACGAATTGTGGCACAGGAACAATAGAGATCCTACAGGGAAAAAAAATGGTCCTTATTTTGCAGATGGTGTACCTTTCTCCACCTCAGAAAAGGTGGAGTGATGGGCTTTGGTTTGGAATAGTATTTTGGCAGGCTTGAACTTGAAGAGTGTTTTAGATAGAACCTCTTACAAGTTAAGTACAAGAGGTTTCAAATATGCAGACCAGTCTCAATTTTCTTATTACGTTTTTATCAAATTGATTATTGAACATGACTGCTCTCTTCTCTGTAGGCTGAGGTGTTTGACAAGTTTCTCCACGGAGCCACCTTGGAAGAATGCTATGCTGCAGTTGCTTCTGTGGCAAACCGCTGGCTTGATCTTCTTGATGTATGTAATACTTAACTTGGAAGCATAACTATCTGGAGTTTGTTTCCTTTATGCTTCCAGATGTTACTGTCACCTAGTATGGTATAACTTGACTCAGTAAGGTTCTGTAGACTGTAGAAAACTCATTGTTAACATTTATTTTGTCAGAGTCAAGGTAGTGATATTGCTGATAGTGAGTTGCTTGATTATATTTCTGAGTCAAGCACCATGAGTAAATCCTTGGTTGACTATGGTGTGCAAAAATCCTGTGCTGTGACTACTGCAAAACGGCTTGCTGATTTTCTTGGTGACACAATGGTTAAAGACAAGGGTCTACGTTGTCAGTATGTAGTTGCACGTGAGCCACAGGTATTGCATTCCCTCTCCTCTTCTGTTGAAGACCTTTTTTGTACCCGCATCTATCTCTGCATTTACATATTAATTACCTAATTTTTGTCTACTTTGCTCACATATATTCTACCAAATAGTAGGGTTTGTTTTATTTTATACATAAAAGTTATATGCCTGGGATGCTGGAACTAGCTTTTGTTTTTGACTTTGGATTTGGGCACTTATGTTGTTTCATTTCACACAATCTAGTTTTTTCATATCTTGACCATTCAGTATGTTCTCTATACAGTGCAGCAGCATCTTACTACCTTAGTAGTTAGTTCCTTATCTAGTTCTTTCATTCACTTGAACAAAGCAGATGAGGGATGACTTAAACTGTAATTTTCTCCTTGAAATACAGAAAGGAGTTCATCTCAAATGGAATACAGATGGCAAAATACCAATATTCAATTTATCATTATGAGACATCTCAGTAATGATGTTAAACCAGGATTTTATATTTATGATGAGATTTTTGTGATGGGTAGTAAATTAGTAATGATATAAAACTCCATCATTGAGATGAAAACATGGAGCAACAGTGCGTACTCAACTTGCACCCCACCCCTACCTTTCTTCTTCTCCATCGCACCCTCCTTCACCCCCTTCCCCTTAGCCTGCGGCAGCCCTTTTCTCATCCCCTAACCATAGTCCTTCAATCCCCTCCATTCCTCAACCCTGATTCCCCATCACAGCTCTAGATCAACACCCACCCCTCTCTCCAACCCTACCCCATTGCATCTTCCCCCTTTCCCCCTCCTTTCTCTCTCGCGGAAGCCTTTGCTGCCCCAAATTCTAAATTCTAGGTCTCCTTTCCCTCATCGAAACCCTTAAACCCTAGATTGCACAAGCCACTCATCTAAATCCCACCCTCTCTAGGATTCAACACCTTCTTCCCTCCCCTAAGCTTCGGATCCAATCCCTCACCAAACCCTAAAATTCTGCACTTTATCTTCTTTGCCAAACCCCAGAGACTATAGCCTTCTTTCACCTAGATCTTTCACACCCTTTTCCTGTATCCAACTTCCTCTTGGATGATCATCTCCTACCCCTTGTCTACCTGTAGTCCTAACCCTAACTCTAGCCATCCCTTAGTTTTTCGCAAACCCTAGACTTGGAGTTTCAATTCTGAATTAAATTACTGTAAGGTACAGATGTGAAATTCAATGCTCCGTAGCATTTATGCCATACCTGAACCCTATTCACACCTATTCCCAAGCCCTAAAACCATTCAAGACAGCCCTACACCTAAACTGCAGGGTTGTAGAACCCTAATATTACTGCTGATTCAATCGAATTGATCCTATAGACCGGCCTTTGGAGGTTACGTCAGGGGGGTTGGGGAAGGAGTTGTATCTCTGGGAAGAGTTTAATGGCACCAGAAAGAGGGGGACAGAAGGAAACCAATGGTCATGGATGTTCTCTTCATCCACCTCTTCCTCAAGAGAGGGAGATCAATTTGGTTTCTGCACAACCAGAATCTATAAGAAGTTATGATGGCGCAACGTGATCATTAATCTTGAGGGGTCAGGCAGACAGATGATATTATACTAACTACTCTAATGTGGCACCTTACAGAGGCAGACCAGCTATCAGTTCTCCAAAGTGTTGCTGAAACAATGTAGAGTTGCTGATGATGTTGATGTTAGTCTCCTGGATACTGGTTTCTTTATTTTCAGATTTGATTAGGAAGAAGACAAGGCCAAGGTGCTTGAGCAGGGACCTTGATATGTTAAGGGCATGAGGCATCTGTTGCTCATAAGGCCTTACACTCTGGGGGAGGTTTGGAGAGAATTGATTTATGCTCTGGATTATTCTTCCTAATGTTTCTTTTCATTCTTGGTCTACAAATGCCTTGAATTCAATTGGTAACATCATTGGTTGACAAGATGACATAGATGATGGAGAGGTTATCGTATCTTATGCTAGATTGAAGTCAATGCTAAGACTGAATTTACTGATTCTATTGCTATGCATGGAAAGGGTAGTCTGGTTTTTAATCAGAGAGTTGTTTATGAATGGTGATCAGAGTAGTGCATTGTCTGTCAGGTGTTGGGCTACTTTGGTTCAAGATGCCCTCTTGGAGAAGAAGGAAGATGGTCCTGTCGTGAATTGGAAATACTGTCATTAGACTTGCAAGATGAAGGTTGTTGATGACTGGCGACAAGTCAATGGTTAACCTCAGAGATCACATGGAAGAGAAATATCTAAGAATTTTGCTGAGGTGGAGGGGGTAATGGTTAAAAGGAAGAGTTTCTGTAAGGACCTGAACCTGGATGAAGGCAGGAGATCAACAACCCTCATTGGTGCTGATCAAACGATCGCTTATTGCAGCAAAAATTAATTACGATAAGAATCACTACTAAAGATAACATTAAATCCCAAATAACTTCTACATTGAAATATTGACCCAAGTAAGTAAGTACTCCAAAATTCAAGTGATTATAAACTTACTCTCAGTTGTGTCCTACACTCCTACTATATCAATCTAATGAAATAAAATAATGAAACTTAATCCCTCCATCAGAAGTTGAACATCATCTCAATCCTTGTGATATAAGAAAAAAAAATGTGGTGAACTCTATATAAGAAGAGCACACCACAGAACAACAACAACCAATAAGCACCAACAAATAAAACAAAATATTTTTGGTTTTCTCAAAAGCAGCAATTCAATATTAACTTTTTATTCACTCTTGTTACTTTGGCCAATATAGAGGAATTAAACTGCCACTGTCTAACAGAACTGAAACATGGAACACTATTGTTACCCATGATGTGACTATCACCCACTTTATGACTATGTAAATATCATATCACTCACTCTGTGACTAATGTATACCCCATTGGCACCCATCTATGCGAATGGATGTTTTCGCGGCCTAATGGGAAACTCTACCTCTCTGGTGGTTGTAACTCTCCACCGGCACGGTGTAGTCTATTCACCTCCAATCTCTATTGCTATCACTCACATGATGTTTCATATTCACACTATTAGTTAACCATAAACCAAGAGAGCAAAATGCTGAAAATATCTTTATTGCTACCTGATGGATTACCAAGATCCCAAAAACTTTCTCTTGATTTAAACCTCGCAAATATGGTTGCCTTACATTGTGATGGAGGGCTGGTAATTCCAAGCAACTTCTGGGGTACTGATTTGTGAAGCCGAAGGGGCACAAATTAATTCTGATTAAACTAATGAATTAAATCTCGTTTTCCTACTTTCTAACAAGGTTTTGAGGTCATTAACATGTCACACTACAAAGAAAACCCAGGGATTGAAGGCCCAATAGTCTTATAACCCAGTTACTCAACCCAATGCATATTTCTAATCAAATAAGCCCTTTATGTGACTTGTCTACATTAAGGTAACTCTATTGTTTCTGAGGAACAAATCACATTTGGATGTTAAACCTTCTTTAAGTGAAATGTTTATCATGCATGTTAGTCTACTCTATCCGCAGTTCATGTTAACATTTTCACAAACCTTTTGTTGTTAACTACTTTGAGATCTTAGGGGATCTTGTTGCTATTCATTTTGTTTCCTTCTATTTACAAATGGCTATTTTGTCTCATTGAGGACAGGGCACTCCTGTAAGTGAGCGTGCCATTCCTGTTGCAATATTTGAGACTAACGCAGGTAGTATTCTCTACTACCTTGTCTATGGTTGTATACATTATACATATATACTGAAATTGGGAGCTAAATCTTTCTGTGTTTCTTTTCTGTCCTCGTCCCTATACACAAAGAAATTTCAAAGTTCTATGTGCGGAAGTGGTGCAAGATTTCTTCAGATGTTGGCATTCGATCAATTATCGATTGGTCCTATTATAAGCAACGGCTTTCTTCAGCAATCCAGAAAATAATTACAATACCTGCAGCAATGCAACAGGTGTACAGTTTGTGAACAATTTGTTGATTCAGAAGGTGTCTATATTCCATTCTCTAAAAACAAATGGAATTTTTGCAGGTTGCTAACCCTGTCCCAAGAGTAATTCATCCTGATTGGCTGCATAAAAAAGTCCGTGAGAAGAATGACAAATTTCGCCAACGCAAGCTACATGATATTTTCAGCCCATTGAACAAAGATAACATCAAACAAGGAGATTTTTCTGCTGTTACTTCTGGTCATGCATTGGAAAATGTAAATGTTGAAGATATAGAAGACTTAAATAGAAGTTCTACAGTGATTGGACCTCGACCGACAGTTCGTATCTATGAAGTTCACAATGAACAACATTTAACTAAGACATCTTGTACCGTAGCTTCTTTGCAACAACAAGAAGCTGATACTAGTAAGAGGACATTTCATCACAATGTTATGTCTGGTGAAAATATTGACAGAAACCTTGATTACCAAGGGTGGCTTGAAGCAAAGAAGAGAAAATGGAAAGATACTCGAGAGGAAAGAAAGAGACAAAGGTACAGAATTTGTTCATTCCTGAACAAGAAGGTTGAACTTTTGCCGAAAGCCCCAAACCCCCTTCTACAATCCTGATGGGTGAATTTCAAAGCTACTGTTCAGTACCATACTGTAAATATATGCTGAAACTGTAGTTGGTGCAACTTGAAATCACCGGAAATTATATTTAGTGATGAATCTTTGCAGGCATTTGAATTGCTTTGAAAATTTGAAGAAACATTTAGATCCACACTTTCTTTGGAGTTCCTTATTGCAAAAATAAAGTTCAGATGATAAAGTTATGGTTTTACTAGCTTGTTTATGTGAGTTCATTTTGACCATATTGACATTCTCAGTCCATGCAGATTTGGAAATAAATCTAGACATGCTAGGATTGGGATGGTGGCTTTCTATTTTAGTTTTAGTCTGCACAGAGCCTTCTATGTGCTATTTTGGACGGCAGAGCCTACTATGAGCTATTTTAGAGGATGGAATTAACAATTAACTTTCTAGATAATGCTTGCTTGGCAAAGGGCTTTTTCTTAGCAAAATTTTTCATTTGCAGGGGCAGTGTGAAGAGGGTATGCAAAAATAGTGATGTTTCTGAGTTTTCTGGTGCTGAAATAAGCCACAAACAAGGCCAAGGCAGAGGCCAGTTTAGTTCATTTTTCCGAAGGCCTGAGCTAGCACTTTTGCAATCATACTGGCAGGTGACATGGGTTTTCTCCCATTCCGTGAGTTTGTCTGGGGTTCTTTACTTAATTACTTCTTAATACCTGCCTTCTTTGGTTCAGATAATACAGCTTATTCCAAGCTCACAGCCTGGACTATTTCTTGCTTGGGTTGTTGTTGAAGGAATCATGCTCAAAGTTCCTGTCAATATACCCAGAATATTCTACCTCAATTCTGAAGCACCAATTACTGAAGAATTTCCTGGTAGGCCTGTCTTCGACAAAATTCTTCCTCATGGACGTCGTTGCTTCAATCTCATTGAGGTACATGTGGTAGTGTGGTGCAACATTGTTGAAGCTGAATCATAGTCTCTTAGGTTCCCTGTTTCTATTAATGGCAGTAATGTGCTTCATCTTTATTTTCTATGTTGTCAACTAGGTAATAATTGATGAAGATGAATTTAGGGCTGGGAGTAAGAAACTTGCTGCACATCTTGCTGATCCAGAAGTTAAGGTATGTATATTAAACCTTTGAGTATGGTGATGGTTGCAAAGTAAAATGCTTCTTCCATCAGTTTTCACAAACTTTTTGTGGTACTGTTTGTTGGAGAGAGTAGGGTTGTTGGTGACTTGGTGTTGCCTAGCTTGATGTTCCTGGGGGAAAATAGATGGCTCAAAGCTTCTGACATCACTTCCCAAGTGTTAGGCTCATTACCTTCATACCTCATTCATCTCTTTTTTGTAGTTCCAGTGTTCTCAGGCATATCCGACCAGCTAATTATGCCCTAACCCCGTCTTGCCATACTCTCATTAGTAGTGCCCATCAAAGTACTTGTCTGGATCAGACAACCACTCATAGAAAGCCTGAAGGTCATGGACACCATCATATGTTCCTAGCTCATAAATCTCTGGAGGCCTTTGTGGTTGCTTTATCTCTTTGTGCATATGATGGGTAGTCTCTTGTTGGTTTCAACATGCTTTTGGCTACTACTGCTTCATCTATCTCTGGTTGTTTATGGTCCGTCTAGCTCTGAGGTATTGGTACTTCGACGTGCTAGTTTTTGTAGCTCGATACCAAATGATGTAAACCTGATTTTAGGGTTAGGGTTTCTTGGATGAATTCCCTAAAATTTAGAGTTAGTCTAGAATCTTCTAGCAACTAATTCTAAAATTCTTTGGGTTGATCTAGAGTACAAGGAATATTTGTGGAAAAGGAGAGCTGTTAGGGAAAATTTAGGATTTTATTAAATTCTCATGGAATGATCTTCAAAGACAAAAGTACCCTTTGGGATGGCTTGAGTGTGGGAAAAGGGTAATAGGTTATGCATCTTTGGTTGGGTTAATATCCAGAGGCCCTACGGGGTAACCTAGGGTTGATAGGAAAAGGGAGGGAATATCCTAGAGTTAACAAAATTGGTATGGGTAGAAATTTGAGATGTTAAGAAAATCGAGGAAGGAAAAGTAAAATGAATTAAGTGTTCAAATGGAATGGGAAGTCTTTTGGATAAGGAAGGGAGGGATTAGGGATCTTGTGGCAAAGGGAGGGAGGGGTTTGAGACTTGTGGTTGGGAGGGAAGGGGTAGGGGAATCTTGTGGCAAGGTGAGAGGTGTTCTTGCTAGATTCTTTTAAGATTCTTGATTTTCTTCTTTTTCTTTCTTTTCTTTTCTTGTTCTTGTTCTTTCTTTTCTATTTAAGTTCTGCCGCAACTTCAGAAACAAAAGGAAACAGGAAATTGATAGAAGCAGAAAAAGGGTGAGAGAGGGGCTGCTGTACGAAAGAGAGTGGGGGGGGGTTCTTGGGGCTTCACAGCGGTGGGAGGGGGCTGGGGATGCTTGCACAAGGAGGGAGATGAGTGGGGTGGGTTCTTGATGGAGTCACAGGGTAGGGGAGGGGTTTAGGGCTGCTGTACTTGTTTGATTGGAAGAAAATATTGTGAATGCTGGACTGCTGCTGGAATTAAAAATCTATTGCTGAATTGAAGAAGAAACTCTTAAAATCCGCCATGGCCCTCCCAACAAGACCACGGCCTTGTTTGTCTCCAAACAAAAAATTTTATTCATCAATTCAATGTGTCTAACAATGAAGTAGGGTGGGCTATTTATAGCCTCACAAGTGGAGGGAAAACACTTGGACTCTAATAAGGAAACCTAACTTGGCTTAGCTAGTAATTAGAAACTAACTCTACTGACATTTCCTATATAAGTTAGGATATCCTTTTACAAATAAATAACAGCCACATAAAATAAAGAACTTATCTTGTAATGAAAGACCTAATTATCCATAAAGAGTCCTAGTTAAAAGAGAGACTCCCAATGAGACTAGAACTCAAACAATTAATTTCAAACTAAGACTACTAAATAGGATTGGACTCAGAAAATTAAAACAAACTTCTTGTAATAAGAATCAACAGCTAATTAGTGCTAGAGAATGACCAAATTGCCCCTTTTAGGGGTTTTGCCAGCCTAGGCATGCCACCTGGGTGGGGTCTTGGGGCCAACACTAGGGTTTCAGCTAAGGGGAGTGCCTTTGTTAACATCACTAGGCTACATCAACAAGCTGTTTCGGTCATCTACTACAAAGATCTACTGATTTTGAAGCCAATCTTGATGCAAGATGAGTGTTCTTCCCAAACTTCTTTTATTTATTTTTTCTTTCAAAAATTGATTGAGATGGTGCCGACTCTGGTGGAGTAGGAGTTGGACGAGTTGCTTAGTCATTGATTTTACTATTTTGCTCTCGTGGTCTAACTTATAAGTACACCAAAGTTGTAATATGAAAATTTGAACGAGTGCACATGTTTGATGTATTATTTGACTTTAAACCTTCATGTTTTGATTTGTATCATGTAATGGTTGCGTATTTCATGTTTTATAAATTTGCATGTTCTCTCCTTCAGCTTATTGGTTTTAAAGTTATTGTTGAGTAGAAACTCATATATACACTTGTGTTTTTACAATTCTAAGACCACCACGGTGCTGAGATGCCTAAAATAGGCTACATTCCAAATTACAACCCATACTAAGTCCTAATACCCACCGAGATGGGCCCTCGAGTTTGGTCGAGTTGACTAGGCATTTTTTACCAGACCTTGTGAGATCTTAGTTTTCTTAGGGAGTGAGATCCCCGTTGTGACCTAGATCTGAAACCACGAGCAACACCAAATCTGGTTTTCCTATGGGCAACAGGATTCCTCTCAAAGGCATGTCAAGCTGTCAACCCAAATCTGTTGTTTCTCAAAATGCAGGGTTCTTGTCCTCTTAAGCCAACATTTGGATGGTAAACCATTTCAAACTATATGAGAGAAAGGGTACGTTTGCTATGGTGAAGTTGGATTTGAGCTGAGTTCAAGTTTTTCCTGAAACATGAATATTTAGTAGTGTTTTGGGTGCATTACCTTTGTACCTTCATCCCTTCTTTCTTCTTTGTTTTCTAATCTTTTTGCTTCTTTGGGGGTGGGGATAGGATTTTCTTTCGTCTTTTTTCTTGGCCATCCTTTCGCTATGTCTTGCCATAGTCCTGTCTTGTATTGCTTAGTTATGATCTTCCTTTCACTTCACAAATCATTTTGAGATAAAGTTCAATGGGTGAAATGGATAAAAGGGGAGGATGGTTGAGTATTGGTTATGCATGAGACCCTGTGAGGAGATGCAATGCATATACTTGTGGACTTCTAAATTGAGATAGTCCGGTTATGATTAGACCTGTTTATTGCATCAGTCATCAAGACACCACACATCATTGATATGTTAGAAAGCTTGTGTGATGGAAGTTAAAGAAGTTCTAATGAAGATGAAAGAATTAGGCCTATGTGAGATCCCATCAAAAGTGTGGAAGGTGCAAGAGTATGTGCGTTGTATTGTTTAACAAAGTTATTTAACAATATAATGGCCATAGGGACAATGCCAAATGGTTGGAGAAGCATTGTACAAAAATAAGGTTGATGTCTAGAGTTGCACTTACTATGGAAGCATAAAACTTAATAAGTCATACTAATGAAACCTTTCAAAGAAAGTTACTGAAGCTTGTCTGAGAGAAGAGACTTGTCTTTCTTGAAGCCCAGATTTGGCTTTACACCAGGTTGATCCACGATTATCTACCTGCTGGTGTGGCTCTTGGAAAGATGTAGAAGAATCTTTATTTGGTCATTATTGGCATGAGGATAGCGTATGACAAAGTACCTACAGATTTAGTCTGATATGTTCATGGCTGTCATGGTGTCTAGGTGAACAAGGCATTGCCTAGGCACCACCAAAGCGATTGCCACCTAGGTGTCATGTTGACAACTATGGAAGCATGGATAAATTCTTGAGACGAGAGGGTTGTCAAGAAAATTATATAGATGTAACCAAAGATGTGTTTTTGGATGTGGGGACTAGTGTGAGACCATGGATTGCCAGGGCAAGGAATTACAGTTAAAGTTGGGTTACATCCTAAACCCATATCTGTTTGTGTGCTTATGATGGGTGAGTTAACCAAAAATATCCAAGTTGTGGTTCTATGGTGTATGCTCTTTAATCAATGATATTGTTGTGGTGGATGAGTCAAAAGTATGGATGATTGTTTGAGAACTTGGTCTTGGTGGTCCAAAAAAGTGAGTGGGACCAAGATCTTGACGAGATCCAATCAAGGACTTCTTTTGGCAGCCAACTTGGTTGGCCATCCCCGTACCCGTGGATCTTTAACCCAGACATAGTAGAAGTCTGAATAACCCTTCTACACATAATTTAGTAATAGAAAGTGATCAAATATGGTTAAATTGCATTGCAATGGAGGATTGGAGAAGGGTCTTGTGTCATATAAGGGAATAGTTAGGGAAGAGAATGGCCAATTTTGGATTTCGCATTGAAAGGAGAGGAGGAATATCGACAATGGAAGTGTAAACTATTTACAGAGGTACTCTTCCCTGTGTAGAGAGGGGGATGCTGGAGGTGTCTATTTGATTAGATTCTAAGTTGGCAGTGGATCCTCTTCGAGGTAATTGCCGAGGAACTTGGAAGGTAGAAGGCATGAACGAAAATCTTACACCTTTTAACCTTGCTGAGACAAAAGGAGACCCTGCATGTGTTGAGGGAGCAAGATCAACCAGCTGATTTTATGATTAGAGTAGATTTGATGGATAAAGAAATTACTTGGAATCCTAGGGAGTTTCCTTTGGAGATAACGGACCTTATTGGTAAGGATGCTGAATTTCAGATCCACTATAGGTTGTTAGTGGGAATTCGGGTTTCTTTGGGGATAGTGGTGACAAGTGTATACCTTTGGTTTCACAATTCCTTCACTTCCATCACTTGTGTGGTTTTTATGAATCCTTTTATGTAACGTCTTTTCCTTCTGTACAAACATAAAACTACTTATCAAGAAAAAGGAAAAGATAATTCAATTTGTAGACCCTTATACCTGTGAGTCTCTTTGGTCTCCCCCTCCCTCTCCTTGTGTATTTTGCCACCTCTATTTCCTTCCCTTTACGGAGTTTAGTTATCGATTACTTTCCCAACGCCCCCACCCCGCCCAAAAGAAAAGGGGGGGGGGCAAGGCACTTATACAACTTCTCTACAGAATTTCCTGTCCAAAATTGAGCTTAAACTCCAAGTTCCAAAAGTTATAACAGCCAAAAATATAGTGCAACAAAACCAACAAGTTTTGTTGAGATCCCGTTGATTAAATGCTCGATTGAACCAAGATTCTGGTTGAACCTAGGTCTCGTTTTGACTTTATTCTCAGTCAAGTTGGTTAATACTGGGTTTTGCACACCGTCTTGTCCCACTTTCAAAATCAGCTGAGATTTTACTGACGTCTTGAACTATGGTAGGAACTAACAATAGGTTAGAGATGTAGAGGTTGGATTAGTAGATCAAAGATGGAGTATATGATTGTAACTTAAGTAGTGCCATAATGGATGAATACATGATGAAAATTGAGGAACAAACACTTCCCCCTCTCTCTAGTTCCACCATTGATATCCCCATTTGGCTTCCCCCCCTCCAAAACCTTCTCCGCAGCCTCAGCCTGGAACATCCTCAGAGCCCACAACCCTAAACCTCCTTGGCCCCTCTTGGTCTAGTTCAAAGGCTTCATTCCCCGTCATTTCCTTACCCTTTGGAGTGGCCCTTAACCTGGCCCTCCCTACCCAGTCCTTCCTTTGTTGGAATGGTTTAGAGGATCTTGAGCACCTATTATTTTCTTGCCCTTTTCTCCAGATCTATCTGGAGAAAAGCCCTAGTCTCCATTTGGCCCCATTCGAGGCGGTCTTTCGATTTTTCTCGTGATTGGTCTTGGATTCTGAGAACCTTTTCAGGTAATTCTATCTGTGATCGGATCGGCAAGCTAGTTTTCTGTGCATCCATTCATCACCTTTGGTGGGAGCGCAACCTTAGGAGATGGACTTCCAAATCCCGCTCTATTGATAGGATTTGGAATGCCATCTATTTTGATGTTTCATCTTGATTGTTAGCTATTCCCCATCCCTCGGTTGATGATACCCCAAGGAATAGGCTTATTGTTGTCTCCTGGGGTCTTAGTTCTTCGTTTTGGTCTCCTTGTTTCTTGTTTCCTTGTTTCTTTAATGTAATTATTTATTCATCCAAAAATAAAAATAAAAATTGAGGAACAAAATCCCACCAATTGATTATTTTTTATATTTCGGGTCTATCATACATAAAGGAGACAGATTATTAATTTATTATGTCTCACAAAGAAGTAAAGTAGGATTATTGAAATGGAGAGTTGCGACTGGAGTATTTTGTCATTGTGATCGGCATATTCCTTTAAAGCTTAAAGAAAAGTTCTACAGAACTGTTGTCCGACCTGCTATGAATTATGGGGTTGATAGGTTGGCAGTTAAGAAGTGTTAGAGACTCATATAGTGAAGCTATGTGTTGCAAAGACGGGGATATTAAGATGGATGCGCGACAAAACTAGGAATCATGATTTGAGAAACAAACGTATTGGAGCTGTTGAGGGAGTAACCCCAATCAGGGACAAACTTGAGGAATGTGACAATGTCTTCCGAGGTGGTTTGGCCATGTCCAAGTTGCATTGGAGACCTAAGGACTCTTCATTTAAGGAGAAATGATCTGATTTCGATTGAAGCAGCTGTAAGAGCTAGGGGCATGCCTAAAGACTATAGTTGAAGTTATGAGAAATAACATGCATGGTCTGAGTGTTGACCCCAGACAGAACCTATTGAAGTGCAATGATCCACTTTTCGACATCAAGCAGCTGAAAATTTCCTGATTTCATGAGCTATTCTCTCTTTCCTCTTTATTTTTTATTTCTCATTTGTCTATTTTATTTTCTTTAAGTTCCCTGATTTCCCTAGTTTGTTTTGAAAGGATCCATGTAGTTGTCCCCATTTAGCTGGGATTATTATGAACTTTTACTGTACACAGGGTGAAATGATTGTCATTATTGCTTTTCCCTTGAGCCTTGAGTGTGTCATATGGATACTGCCAACCTCAATGATCATTTGATCTACTTATTAGTTTAATAATTTGAATACGAATTTGAATAGTCTGTGATTCTCTGACCAGGGAATTTATGAGACAAAGATGCCGCTGGAATTTAGTGCCATCCTCCAGATTGGTTGCGTCTGTAAAGTGGATAAAGCAGTTAAGAATCAAAATTCTCAGAGCATTTGGAATCTCAGTGAATTGCAAATGAAGACCACTACAGAGTGTCCTTATTTGGAGCAACATATCTCTTTCTTTTATCTTTATCATAGGTATGGTAGCCATGTTCATATATTTTATCTTGAAAGCATTGGTGTTAGAAGCGAAAATGAAAAATTCATATGCTTTTTGCAAGTGTAACCTTAACATGTAAACAGTATATACTCTTTAATTTTTATTAAACTGCAATACAGTATATTAAACCAGAAAGTATAAATAAAAAGCTAGAACTTGAACTGGCATATGGTGTACAAGAAGAATCTCATGGTAAGGAAACATTATATATTAGTTGCTGTTGGACGTAAACGTGTTCATCTTACCTGCTGACAATTAACACCTAGCCATGGCTATTGCTTGACTTTGTTCTACTCAAGCTCTTATAGCTTTCATGTAGCCCTGAACTGTGGGTTCAATCAAGGGCCAATGCTGCCAGAAAATTAGAAAACCATAACCAAAAACAAGGGATTTTGGCTGTCTAGAGGGGAGACTGTTTAGAGTTTTTAAAATTCAGTTGGGGAAGTGGCTTTAAGACAACAGTACCCAAGTCCTAATGAAGGAATGAAGTGATTTCAGATGTTTCTGTGTCCTAAATTTTAGGGGTTAATTTTGATAAGTTAGGACTACTAGGGCTTGTCTTTTGGGGGTGCCCGGGGGTTGGGGGGGGGGGGGGGGGGGGGGATTGGGAGATCTCACTTGGATCAAAAGCTGGGGTTAATCTATTAAGATTCCCTCCATGAATCTGCTTAATCTGATGGTGGGATATAGGTGATCTGAACTTGAACAGATTAGGGTGAGGATTTCCATAAAACAGCAAATTGGAGAAGATGGATTGTGGGTCTTTTCCTCCAAAAATGGCTTCAAACTCAAAAGACCTAGTAACACTAGAAATAAAAACCTAATACTATTCTCTCTAAGCCATGTATTGGAGAACGTGGACCCTAATTACATACTAATGAGAAGTCATTTGACTTTGCTTGATAAGTCACATGATACCTTTCTTGGACCAACACTGAAGCCCAATTGAATCAACAGGAACACTGGTTCAATTGAAATAAAATTTGGGATTTGAAAACAAGCTATTTTTGCAGGCAGCTATTGAATCTCTGCTTTGGACTCCTTGATGCAGTTTGGTTGTCTAGAAATAGCCTCAGGTGTAGATCAGATGTAGGGCGGTCCCTACACCAACAACTAAAATTGTGTGTTTATGTTTAGGTTGTTTTAATTTTTCTTTTCTTTTTTTAGCCTGTCTACTGTTTATAAGTCTTATTTGAAGTTGATTACAATAGGAAAGTTGAATTTACCGTTCACGTGAACAGTGACCGTGAATGGTAACTCGTCTGAATTGAGCCCCCTAGATTTAGTCCAAGTCTTATGTCAACGATGTGGCTATATATATTGCTATAATTTCTCAGTTGAGTCCACAATTTGATTAACAAAAGCTTCTTTTGAGCATTGTTGCTTTGTGAGTTAGTGTTTCGAATTCCCTATCTGGCTATCTCTCTTCTATGATTCCCCTAAGCTGTCCCATTCGATCTTCATTGAAGAAACTTCAATATTGTATAAACTTCTGTAAGTTCAAAGATTAATTCAGGCATTCGACAGGCTGTTTACAATAACTGAGTTCGTTTTTTCTTTTTTCTAAGTCCTCTAAGTTCCAATCTGCAATTACCCTTTTTCTTTATATTTTAATTTTCCTTAAAACCCTACCCATTAATACCTATCTCTAGCCCAAAACTACCATTATAACCTATTAAAAATCCATGCGACAGCCTGTACCTGTCATTCCCTTCTTCCAAGCAAAAGTGTACATCAAAATACCATCCAAAATCTTATTGGGACCTCAATTGTACTGAGGTGGCTCAAGGTCTCACCCTAGATCTTGGCTCGAACAATGATACACACTGCTTGGAGTGTAAGGATATAGAGTTGCACCTTTTCCACTAGTCCGGGTTTTTAGATGACTTGCAGGTGTTTTATCCTACAAGTGGTATTAGAGTAGATGGTCACGAATTTGAGTCTCCCTAGTGGCGTGACTTTTGGGGGGGGGGGGGGATTGTTGGGACCTCGACTTAACTGAGGTTGCCCTTGGTCTCGCCCTAGATCTAGGCTCAAATTGTGATGTGGCTGGCTGTAGTGTACGAAATTAGAGTTGCACCTTCTCCACAAGTCTGTGCTTTTGGATGACTGGAAGGCACTTGATCCTACAAGTCTAGGATTATAAACCCTTTCTTGAATTTTTGTACTCTGCAAAAAACCCAAAATTTCAAACTTAGCTCACCAATTTAACCCTTAAAACTGTTGCAAACAATAGGGATCATCCTTATGTATCACTACCTAAGTTTTATACAGTTTTCATCCTCATCCAACCTCATATAACCTGTATTTTTGTGTAACTAATCAACTACCCAAAACCCCCTAAAATCCTAACCTTTTGAATTGAGGGCCTGAATGACTAGCCCCTAGTTTATCCTACTCAATATAAGGCTACGTCACTCCCTAGAGGAAGCCTATTACCATTTAGATCTTGGGACTAAAGACCCATAACCTTAAACCTCCACCCTAGGCTTATTTTAAATTGGTGCTTCATCTGCATCAATTGATATTAACTTATAAAATGTGATAAGCCACATATCTTGAAATATAAAATTATTATGCTAAAATGATGATGATTATTCAATACAAACAGTGACAAGAATATGGGAGGTGGATCAGGATGTGTTTGTTGAAGTATCCAATGAAAACGCTTAAACTATTAAGTGAAGCACGATGTGTATAAGTAGGCACCTAACGTCCCAGAGTTTTCAAATGCGAAATCATTTCCAACACTATTTTGTGTTGTCCCTCTTCTAGGTGGCAATAAATGTGGCATGTGTGGCCTCTTTTTTAGGTGGTCATCAGAGTATGCTTGGTACCATGTGAAATATCCAACTCAAAGCTCGGGTCATTTCATGGAGGGCTTTACTGATTGAAAGAGGCATCATGGTGTCAGAGTTCTTTTTATTTGATACATCAAACATAATTAGGAAGGCTAGGTTATTATATTACTTATCTCTCTAAACATATATAAAGCACAAGTCTACCAAATTTTTTGAATATTGGTAAAAACCCCTGAGGTTTTTGAAACATTCTTGAAACTTGTTGAAACCTTGGTTTTTAAAACTAACCCATGGTTTTGTCTCGGTTTCTTGGAAACTGAGATTTAACCAAAATTTAGGCCCATCTTGGTCGAAACCTGAACCATAAAATGAGACAGACAAATAAACTTATTGGATGGGGATGTGGCAGCACAACACTAATGGAGTGAAATAAATTCAAATTTCTAATGGAATTATACTTGATCCTTAGACTTGCAGCCACCAAGTGAGAGAATTGATTACCAATTCTGTATAAACAATCTAAATTTGGCTGTTGTTTTCATCAAAGAAAAATCTAAACTTGTCTGGATTCTCCTAATCCCACTTACTAGGGGGTTCTAGGAGAATGTCTTCCTTCTATAATAAGAAAAGAAAAATCTTAAACTGCCTTTAAACAAAAAAAAAAAAAGGTTTCTTGGCTGCCATTATAAGGAATTAAAGCATCAAAAGTACGAAATCTAATAACGCCCCAACCCCCAAACATTGTAATTATACCTAGTCTTGGGATACCAATCGTGCATGACTATATTGCCCTTTCATTCCCTGTGCATTCATGGTAATAGGCCTCCAAGTGGAAAGATCCTAGTTGTGCCATAGTTACTTCATATCAGTGAAACTACTGCGTTAGTTAGATTTGAAGTTTTTTTTTCCTTTCCTTTCCTTTTCTTTTCTTTTCTTGTGATGAATAATAAATATATGACCCATCCAGAAGAAAGAATGTACAAAGGAGGGAGTGGGGGGGGGGGAGCCGCAACTAAGATCTATGCTGCTGAGACAAGAGGTCGTGACCTAGGCCCCAAGTAACCACAACATGTTTGTTCCTTGGAAAATCTATTAGGGGTTTTGGCCAAATGGAAGCTAGCTTTAGACTAATGTCCTTACGGATGGCCTTCCAAGAGCCCATTTCAGCAGACCTAAAGAGATGGCCAATAGGAGGCAAAGGTGAATTTCAAAATTGTTTTAGATTGCAGCCCGGCGGCATGCGAGTGCAACAACTTAGTGGGTTTCGCCCATGATATCCCTACCATTTTTTTGGCCCAACATCCCTTCTGTCCCAACACCAGAGATAGTAGTTGCCAGCCTTGAGTTTGTGAACAGACTGCTGGTCATAAGGAGGAGGAAGGTGCGGATGACATCAAGTCATCATGCCTTGCATGCCCAAGGTGACACACATGCTACAATGGGCAGGACAAAGGGTCTTGATCCCCCAAGGGTGTGCTAACTCCAAAAACCCTTATTTCGAATTGCAGGCTGCAACTTGCCTGCATGAAGCTGGAATCGCTTGTAATCGCTGGTCAGCCATACATCGGTGAATTTGTTCCTGGCCTTGTACACACCACCAACATCATGGGAGCTGGCCATGCGTTAAGTTACATTGGTTCCACATTCACATTCCGATCTATATTCATGGAATACGCTGCCATGCAAATGGAATTTCTTGTCAACAATGAGACTCTAGAAGGTTTCAATTCCTATCTTTGTCTATTATTGTTGTCTTACATTAGGAAAATAGAAAAAACTTAAGTTAATTAAAGAAACTAATACTCTTAACATTTTTCTGTTGATTCTTCAAACTCAAAGAGAAGAGTAAATCTAATTCAAATTTGGAAATTCATAGATCAGCAACCTCTCCTTTGGGCTCATCCCTTGCTTGTTCTGTGCGCTAGCCATTGTTATATAGTTGGGCCCTTGCTTTTTAGGTTGAAGCGCATTAACACAATAATTTGATTGCATGTAATGCTAGGGGCTCATGCTTTTTGGCTTTGCAGGAGGGCTTGTCTTTGCACTTTCGTTTTCTTTGCTTCAGCCCAATTTTTTTTTCAATCCAATATTTGTTTTAGACATTTTCTTTTAAGAAAGCATTTGGTTTTGCTCATCTCTTCAGTTGTAACAAAATTTTTACACAATTTTCTAGCAGATTTGAAGATGAATTTATGATTACTCTTTATACTGAGGGATCCTCAAAGGAAACTATACTTTATGTGTAATGAATAAAAAAATTTACCTGGTTATCTGTCCATTTTCCTTTTCAATCTTCCTAATTTCAGCAGACTCTTAATATGATATGTTTATCTCAAATGCAGCTTATCTGAGGGGCGGGGAATATATGTTGCATATTTTCCCATGTCTGGTGCAATATCTGTCGTGGTGGTTAATCCTTTTCAGAATAGAGACTTGTCCCTGTCTATTCTGGAAAAGCAATTCCGTGAAGCTTGCCAAGCTTTTTCTTCTGATCCTCCTCATCGGAATCATGTTGTTTTTAAGGTGATTATTGTATTTGGTTGTGGCAGCTCTAGTTTATTTATTATTTCTAATTACTGATTCATGAACATGCTAATATCCAGGTGGATTATGTGGGACATGTTAAAGATGCTGAAAAGATTTTGCTTAGAGCAATAAATGAGTACAGGTTTGATTCACTTAAATTTTTTGCAAACATGATATTTACCTGTTGAATAGAAGCATTGTGGTTCAGTCCTAAATATCGCAACTACGGTAGGTTTTATTAGAAAGGCTGAGACTATGCGTGAATAAATGGCATGAGAATTTTGTTGGTTGTGGAAATGGGACATTGGGGGGTGGTTGGTATTCATTAAACATTATAGCGTGTGGGGTTATCTATCATGTTTTTCTTGCTGGTTGGGTTTAGTTGCTATTGTTTCTAGTCTGTTCTTATTTATTAGAGCAAATTGCACCGGCACCCCAAAATGGAGGCCTTAAAGCACTGACACCCCACTTTATGTTTAAAAAACACATAGGTCATGTTATGTTTGAATGGTTAGTTATATTATTGAAAAGTCTATTATACCCTTGACTTATTCTCCAAGATATCTTCCTCATTTATCCAAAAAACAAAAAAGCAATAACCCCGACATCATTCAATCGTTTTCTTCCCCGCCTCTTCTTTTCCTTCTTTTCTAGGCCCGCCGCGCAACAAATCAAACCCCCCACCTTGGTAATCTTTCCCATTGTGTCCTCCCGGCGACCTGTGTGATGATGGAAGCGCGGTTCTTCGAGATCCGACAATCTTTAGGCCTGAATTCTCCCACTGCTGTTCTGTCTTCTCTGTGATGGGTTGGGGGGGTTGACATCTTCTTTATGGTTGCGGGTATTGAAGATTATCAACTCGAGCTCGGTTGGACCTTTGGGGCCTTTCCTGGGGGACATAAAAACACATGCTGATCAAACATGAGTTATCATTCATAAGGATATAGAATCAACTGGAACTACCGTCTTTCTTGATCCGGAGAGACCATGATTTTGCCATGAACTCCCAATGTATCACTTGAGTCAGAGCGGGGCCCGTGTTCCCATCGGGTTTAGTCTTTCACATATGGATAGTCTGATCGAAGACCCACCATTCTCATCATAATTAATTCTGTCCTTGGCTCGATCATTGTCAAGCTAGGCAATTTCCCTTCTCTAGCATCCCTCTTGAACTTCAATTGTATTGGTGGACTTAGTTCATATTTTAGTTTCCCTAAATTCTGTACGGTGGCAGGATGCTCGGAGTATCCACAATCATTCCCATTCTCATGGATAGAATCGAGTGGTTTTCTATGGTTATCCATGCACAGTTGTTTCTTAACATGGCTGTTGGCCCGTGAGAGTTGCGAGTAGACAAATAGCCTATTAGGCTGGGTAGGTCGAGGAATCAAGAGAACCATCGGTCGAGGCGGCGAACTCATGAACCAAATATTCATAGATAGGTGCGATTTAGGATGGAAGCCATTCATCCGCTCGGGGGCGGAGCCAGATCTGCTTCTCAAAGGTGGCTTGGATCAGGTCGGCGAACTTGGTGCCGTCGGTCAGCGGATGGTTGGGCTTGGGTTGTTTTTTATTTTATTTTTTCTCTTCAGTTTTTGTGTGTATTTTTGGAATTAAATTACGGTGTATCGTTTCTACGGAATGACTAATGTGTTTAATGGTGGGGTGTCTGTGTTTTTAAACATAAGTGGGGTGTCGGTGCTTTATAGGCTCCATTTTGGGGTGCCAATGCAATTTGCTCTATTTATTATTAAGTTGAGCCTTTTTGTAATTTCTATAACCTTAAGTTATAAATAGAGTGGACTTATTGCTATGGTAGCTATTCCATTCCTACCATGAGTTATGTAGTTATTTCCCTCTCTTCTTCTTTTCTGGTACTTATACTGTCACATGGTATCAGAACTTTTCCTAGATCACTACCTGACATTCCTTTATCTGTTTTGAAAGTACTTAACCAAGCAAGACAAAGAAGTTCACTTTTCATCATCTTTTGTTTCAACTTAATTCCCCATATTAGTTCACATAATATTATCGTATTCATTCATGGCAGGCATCAACACCATGGACCAACAGTTGCTGTCGTTGAATGCCCAAACATCCATTCAATGAAGACAGGCATCCATATTCTGGATGAATTCCCTTGTGTGAACATTCCCTGCAATGCACGCGATAGCCACTATCAGGTATTATTAGTGCCTCTTTAATTGGTTTACATGCATACTTATTTTCTTTTCCATTTGCTATCATGCATTTGGGGAGAAAAGAATAATCTTAATACTTAAATTTCTCCTCCATATAGGCTCTAGGATGGCAAACTGTGGCTGCAAAAATTGGAATGCAACGATGTGCTGCATCATCACACTGGTTGAATGAGAGAATTTCTCTTTCGAGATATGCACATGTAATGTTTCTTTCCATCCCCAGCAACGCTCTGTCGTTTGTGTTGGTTCCAGTTCTGATGGATTATTATGAAACCCTTGTAACTGTTAATACATCCTTGAAGCAGGTACCCTTGGGGAATTTTGAACTTGACTGGCTTCTATTCACAGCTGATATATTTTACTCTAGAGCATTACATGATCATCGACAGGTAATCTCTGAATAACTGTTCATGTTTATATTATATGCTTCTCTTTCAATTCAGAAACCTGCTAGAGATTATATGATCCTGGGTGAATGCCCATTTGGGTTTTCTTTCATGTTTATATTATATGCTTCTCTTTCAAATTGGAAACCTGCTAGAGATTATATGATACTTGGTGAATGCGCATTTGGGTTTTCATTTAATCATTGCTTTCATTTCATTCTAATTGCTTTGTTATATTTTATTCCACTTATTGGTATACATATCCAGTGTATAATTTTCTGTAAAATTGATTGGAACAGCAGGAGTTTTATCAGTCTGAGTTTAAGCATCGTTGGTTGTTCTGCAAACCTTTAGGGTCAAAGAAGCAAAATAGTTAATCATTTTCTGTAAAATTGATTGCTTTCATTTCATTCTAATCGCTTTGTTATATTTTATTCCACTTATTGATATACATATCCAGTGTATAATTTTCTGTAAAATTGATTGGAATAGAAGGAGTTTTATCAGTCTGAGTTTAAGCATCATTGGTTGTTCTGCAAACCTTTAGGGGCGAAGAAGCAAAATAGGTAATAATCTTCTTATGTGGCAGCCTAGAAAATGGGATGACTTCTTCCTCATCCAACATTCCGGCACTCTCCTGTCTCTCTGCTTCCCAGCCACTGCCATCGCTTTCTTCTATTCAGCAATGGAGTTCCTTTTTTAACCATGCACCTAAATCTTCCAGAGGACCATCTCTTCTGAACAAGTTGTTTGTCATCATCTGGTTGCAGCCCGAATACTGCTTTTCTTTCTGGTAAAAAATCATTTTGCAATGCTACCCTTTGTCTCTACTGTTGATGGTGACCAATACCCAGCTCTTGAAAAGCTCTCTAGTCAGAGCGATCTGTAGAGCTGCGATTCAAGGGTTTTCCAAGTTACTGTGCTCTAGAATGGACATTTTCCCCTTGATTGCTTTAGCCCCCCCCCCCCCCCCCACACACACACAAAAAAAAAAAACTTCTACTCCTGTCCAGGTGGGCCTCCTATTCCTTCTCCTTTATCATCTTCCCTACCCTTATAAGTCTTTTTGGGCCTTTGCCCTCTCCTTAAGTGATGCAGGCCTAGTATAGGGCTGCAATGGTGGGCGAGGAGAATAAGGGAATAGGGAGGGGAAGGAGAATATGGGGAAGGAGATCTCTTAATAAGAGACGGAACTTTTCAATCAATTCAATCTTCAAATTGTGTCCTAGTATAAGCTATTTAAAGGAAAATAAAATGCAAATCCCAGTGAAATCAGACAACAAACAAAATCCTAACTAAGGTAAAAATTTCGATCGATATGAACATTCGACCTTGGAAAAGGTCGAAATTTCGTCCGAAATTGGATACTTTTTCCCTAAATCTTGAAATCTCAATTTCGAGCCTCAAATGCACTCAAATTGATTTGGATTTTTGCATACTAGCTATTTCAAGCATAATAAACACTATAAAACTACTAGTTTACTAAAAAACTACTGAAAATGTAACATCCAACATTCCAAGTATATAGTACATGAATCAGAGAAGAAGCGGGAATGTTATTACTTACAAGTCTATTCTATTCAAGCCTCAAGGTCTCCCTCTTCCGTCTGCACCCCATACAAATGACAATATAACTCCCATGATGTTTGCCCCCGCCCCATATAGTTTTGGACATAGTCAAGAACTGCATCTCTGTATGTGGCCTCATCCACATGCATAAGATTCCCTAACGGTGGGAAGTTGTGAATCTCCATAGGAACTGGTGGTGGTGGGCCTTGTGGCTGTGGAATAGTGTGGAAGATCTGCTCAACAAATGAAAGAGCACCCTGGCTCTCAGGACTAGGAGAAGGATAAGGATACTGATAAGGTCCCAGTGGCTAACTCCGATAATCGACAGTGGGAGGGACACCATAAGCTCCATAGGCCGCTCCATAACCATAAGGCTCCAGTCGTGGTTGACTGGCCTGACCCTGAATCTGATAGCCAGGAGGGACACCATATGGTCCTTATGGACCATAACCATAAGTCGACTCGGTAGAACCAATACTCTCCACAACAGTATCATATGAGGACTCTTCAAGCCTATGCCATCCGGATCCTCTGGAGGTGGAGGAGTCTCTAGCATCATCAATGCTCATCGATCTCATAGATCCCACCAAGCTCTCGGCATCGGATGGACGGTAGGACCCATATGATGGCGTGTCCTCTGTGCTCCAGGCGTGCTGTCTCCCCTTCCCCTTCCTCGAATATGTAGAGGAAACATTTTTGCCTCGAGATGCAGCTCCAGTATGGTCTGAATCCTGTGTCGCGTGGGTAAACTAACTCTCTCCTGTGAATCTCGGTGGTCGTCCTCCCCCCCCTTGACTCTCACGTACGGGTGGTGGTGGTGGTCTGTCCCTAGGATCAGCTGAATCTTGATCACGAGGTCCCACACCCTCCTCATCCCCTCCATCATCACCGTCACTGCCATCGTCATCATCACCACCATCGTCGTCATCGCCGGAGGCCTGAGTCACCTCATCCTCGGTGTCGGACCGGAAAATCAAATCCTCACTCTGGGTGGATGCACTAGGGTGTGGCACGAAGGGACGGGCGAGCTCTGCATGTGGCCTCCCCTCCTGGGCCATTAAGTCCCCCACATCAGCCCCCATCTCCTTTGCAATCTGATTATTGGGAAGACCTCCCTCCTCATCCAGCAATCCGTCTCCACTATCCCTGATCCAGTCAACTACTGGGTTATCATCATCATCCATCTCAAATATGTCGGCCAACTCGATATTGGTGCTCTCTCTATCCATCCCCTGTCTAATATGATCCTCTCTCAATCTCATATTATAGTGTAGGTAGACAAGGTTCTCTAGACGCTTCACACCCAATCGGTTGCGCCTCTTCGAGTGAATGAGGCTGAAGGTGCTCCAATTTCGCTCACAACCAGTGGCAGAACATGTCTGGGAGAGCACTTTGCTTGCAATCACACTCAAGTGGTGTGAGTCACGTCCAAATTGCAACCACCACTCAACTGCAACAAACATAGACTCCAAGTCATTTTAATACTTAAATAACTAAATTAAAAATAGAATATAATAATTAAATGTATAATGAAATAAATGAATGAACTTACCCGAAGGGGCGGTTTCCCTTCCCGATACGGCCACAGCACGACCGAAGCTCCCAGTGGCATCCCTAAAAGCCTTTATTTAATATATAAAGAGAAAAAACAAATAAACAATAACTAGTTACTAGGTTAATGACTTAGTATAAAGGCTGGAGAGGAAAATGTGGTTCAAATTGTGACCGATAATGGCTCCAACTACAAGAAAGCTGGGTTGAAGATGCAGGAGAACTCCAGGTATCTAAAGTCTAAACATATAGGATTAATTTTCATTTGCAAATACTTATATTTACATTACACATATACATGTACACTTTATAACTTTGTATTGATGGCTTGATGCCTTGATGGATGGACAAATATAGGCTCTTTTGGACTCCTTGTGCTGCTCACTGCATTTACTTAATGTTGAAGGAGATTGGAAAGGTCAAGCTTGTGAAGAATACCGTGGACCAAGCTTGACATGTTAGCACCTTCATATATAACCACACCTATTCATTAAGGATGATGAGGGACAAGTGCTAGGGTGAGTTAGTGAGGACAGGCATAACCATATTTGCTACTAATTAGATAGCACTGCAGAGCTTTGAGAGTAGGAAGACTGGCCTTAGGAGTATGTTTGCATCAGAGGAGTGGTTTAACTGGGAGGGTTCTTCATTAGTGGGAGGAAGGAGAGCACAGTTGACCATCCTTGATGAGACTTTCTGGCACAATGTGAGGATAGTGGTGAAGATGCTTGAGCCAGCTATACCCTACCACCTTATAGGATATTTTTTTTTGTTTTTTAGGATGGATAAATAAATTCATTAACCAAATGGGAGAAAATGGTAAGGGAAAATACAAAGCCATAAACGGGCTCAATAAAACAAGTGTAGAACACTAGCACAAGAGTCACATAGTTGTAAAAGACCAGAAAAGAAACATTAGCAACACTAAGCCAAAATGGACTAAAAGTGCAGTAGACCGACGTAGTTTCCCATCCGATGGTGACACTAAGCCTTCATTGTAACAAAGCGCAAGACATGCAACACCACAAATGCTAGGTTTGGAAGCATCACAAGAATGAGACGAAGAACGATAGAGGAGAAACAGAGGGAGAAGGAAGAATCCGAATCTGAGTTCAAACCGGATTCGGAGAGATCAACAACAATGACCCTTATGGCTTTATCATCCAACACTAGAGAGGCCATTGAGGAATAGAATCCTCAACAATTTGAGGCTGAACCCTAAAACAGAAAGGGGAGAGGGAGAGAGAAGGAGAAATAGTGGGAGGAGATGAATCAGGAACTGAGTTCAAACTAATTCGGAGAGAGTGAGAAGATGAGAAGCCTTTACAAACTGAGATGACACTTGAAACGGCCCCAATTTTTTTTTCACAGACTAAGAGAGTGAGAAGATGAGAAGCAGAAGAGGAGAAGCAAAGAGAAGAGAGCGGAGAGGGGTTGTTCGAATATGAGATCTTATTCGACCAAACCTCTGCTGAAACAAAATGAGAAGCAAAGAGAAGAGAAGAACCAGAGGGAAGAGAGATGGATCTCAAGTCTGAGATCTTGCTCAGCCTAACCTTTGCAAAAACAAAGAGACAAGAATTAGGGCATGGAGGAGAAGTAAAGAGAGGAGGAGAACCAGAGGAAGAGAATGGATCTCAGGTATGAGATTTTGCTTGACCTAACCTCTACAAAAGTAGAAAGAGGAGAACGAGAAGGAGGAGATGGGATCTTAGATTTGACATCATGCTTAACCAAACCTTTGTAGAAACAAAGAGGAGAAGCAATTAGCAAAAAAAGAAGATTGAACCCACTGCGACAATGGAGAAACCATTGAGGGCCGAAGCCCATGAAGTGTAGAACCCTAGCGACTCTTAGAATGGAGATTGCCATTCCCTCTTGGAAGCGCAGAACCCTAAAGATCTTTTTGTTATATGGCCATAATATGGAATTATGGGTTTTATTTATTTATTTATTTTTTTATATATTTTTGGTTAGCATCAGGGTCAGGGTTGAGTGTTTAATTTGGCCTACTCCCCCCGGTAGGGTTAGGGTCAAGCTAGGGTATTTAGGTTAAGGATCAGGGTTTAAAAAGCCGAGCTGCACCTGACCTTTTTGCAGCCCTAGTGTGGACCTCCTATGTTGGCCATATAGTAAATCAAAGCATAAAAATTCCATCAAGTACCCAAAGGTACAATGCATGGACATATATGTGAGGATATGCCTAGATGTAGGAGGTATATGATTGAGTTTGGGTCTGTACTTGACATGTGGACAATCCACTAGCCCCTATATTCATTGGTTGGAAGTATCATTTTGCAGTTCCACTTTGTAGAATAAAGTTTACCCATGAAGGATTCCATGCTTAGATTACCATGCAGAATACTTTTCTCCAAATAAAATATAAGTCAATCATATAATTCCGCCAATAGAATCTGATTCTATCTACTAGCTAGAAACTAGTAGATAAGTCCGTCTTTGTTTACCAACTTTCCACTTCCATACGTTCAATTCAAACTGTTCTCCTTAAGGTATTCTTTGATTCATATCATGCCATATGTTGATAAAGTTGCTCAAGGTAGCATTGTCTATAGTGCCATGAAATGAATGATGAATCAACAAATATGGAGAACATCATGGGGATGTGCCTCGGAAAAAGCCCAGTCAACTCCTAAAAGACAAAAATAAAAAATGGAAAATAAATATTGCTGCACTTTGCAGTCCAGCAATGATAAAAGTAAATAGCTAGTTCTTTCATAGTTTATAATGTGTCTGATTGTGTGCTTCACTGAAGATTGCCAACATATTTCAGCTCTTTTTCTCACAGGTACTTTGGATATCAAATGACGGCATCCCAGATCTTGGTGGCATTGTTGAAGATGAGACGTGCTTTGCTGATGAAGTAAGTATCATGAGCAATGATAGGAGAGTCTACGCAAAAATTATCTGGATCTCGGCTTTCTTGATCTGTTAAATATAACTTTTTACCTCCTCCATTAATATAAATAAGTAAAGAAAAAAAAACCAGAAGTTCTGTATTATTTTTGAATCCGTTTCTGTTAAAATCTGCAGTCTGGTTATTCATGGTACTCTGACATTCTTTCTAATGTCCTTTTTCTTTTCTTCTTGGGACTTTCTTTCTTCATATCACATATGTGTCTTTTTCTTGCATTTCACTTTGCTGTTTCCCAAAACAGGTTCACCAGCCCATCCTTACTTATCCTGGGGCGTATAGAAAAGTGGCAGTGGAACTAAAGGTTGTCTATATATTTCCATTTTTTTGTCTGCTCCCTTCTATTTTTTTCCATGATTCATAAATGATGTCTGGTGAATACTGCTTATTGCACAGATCCATCACCTAGCTGTGAATGCCTTGCTGAAGAGCAATCAAGTGAATGAAATGGAAGGAGGAGCTTTGTTTGGATTTGACCAGGACATAAATCCTGGAGTGGAGAATACTAATGAACGGATGATTTCTGATGAAACAAGCGCATGTGCACATGCGTTTCGTGTCCTGAAACAATTGATCCAAAGGTGTCTTGCAGATGCAGTTACATCTGGAAATGTATTTGCTGATGCGATACTGCAACACCTTTATCGATGGCTTTGCAGGTCATACTCAGTGAACCTCTAGCACATGCATGTTTAATCTTTCCTCAGTTATTCAATTTCTTTCCATTTGCTTGCAGCCCCCAGTCAAAACTTCATGACCCAGCTCTTCACCGTGTACTGCACAAGGTAACTGCTTGTTTAAAGTAAAGCATTTCATGATAGCATTTTTTAGCATCTTAATATTGGTCAGTGTCAATTTGCTTTGGTCAAAATCACTGAGATGTCTCTGTTTGATATTCAGTAGTTTCTAGCAATTGCCAACCAGGTCATCAATAGTCTGAACTAGAGTAGTGTCAAGCTCTAACTTTTATCCATGAATTCAAAGCCATTGAATTATTTTGATATCAGCCAACCTACTTCTGGGTCAATGCTATCAATAGGCTAGGTCAGAAATCAGACCCTTAAGAATCAAAACCATATGCTAGAATAAGGAAGCAAGGAAGATGATGTGACCAGGCCCAGCCCTCCCAAGAACCACCGAAAGATGGCCCAGGGAAGCCCACGAATTGAGTCCAAACAGCCCCCTTGAGCATGCGGCAGCAAGGGCTGGCCGAATGCCCTTAGGGGTATTTTGGTCATTTCTTGCCCTTTGGTTTTCCTTGGTCTAATCAGATTTCTTGCCTGTTAAGGATTCTAACTCTATCTTCTTTTCCTTGTTTAGTTTAGTCGAAGTCTAATTATGTGAGAGTCCTAGTTTTGTGGTAACCCTAGTTGGAATCGAATTACAAGATTCCTCTTAGATAAGGTGTATTTGGTTTTTAAATTTTGTAGTCCAGATTAGTTGGCAAGTATTTAGAGTTTGTTACTCCATTTTTTTTTTTTGGGGTGGTCAAGTCTTGCTTGGTTGTTTAGTCCCCTTTTTTATTTTTTTTATTTTTTAAGTGATAAATAGCTCCCCCCGTGTCTCATTGTAAGACTTAGTTGAAAATTAATAGAATTGAAGGCTTAGAGTCGTGGGTTGCTACCACACGACCTAGGCTGAGATTGAAGCAAGTTTTACAATTTCCAGCTCTCTTTTCAACTCACAGCAGCAGCACACTCTCCTTGACAAGTAAGTACAGCCTTCTCCTTCCATCGCAGCCCTATCCCCCTACCCTCACAGCCCCTTCCCAGCCCTCTTTCCCACGTGCAACAGCAACCCCTCCCTCCCCTCTTCTCCTTTCCCCTTGCAGCAGCAAAATCCCTCCCCCCCCCCCCCTTTTTTTTCTTTCTTTCTTGCGATACCCCTCTTTCCCCTGTTTCTTTTTTTCCCTCTGGTTCTTGCGACAACAGAAACAGAAAAGAATTACCAAAAAAAAAAAAAGAAAAAAAAAAAAAGAAGAAAGAAACAAAAGAAAGAGGATCTTGGAGAATTCCAGGATCCAAGAATTCTTCAAGATCCAATTAAATTGCCTTACCCTTTTCCATTCCCATTCCATCTGAATTTGGATCCTCTATTAGGATCCTCAAGTTCTTCTTTCCAGTTTTCTCTGAAATATTTGACTAAACTTCTCTCCCTCCCCATTCCTGTTGGACATATTCCACTTCCACCCTACCTTTATTAATCTGGATTATCCTAATCCATTCCCTAGCATATTTAGGCATTCCCGCATCCAAAGATACATCATCTATTACCCTCACCCGCTCAAGCCATCCCATGGATTATCGCTATCGCTAAGCAACCAGCCATTCCAAGGTATACCCAAGTCATCCCATAGGGCACCCAAACCATCCCTCAAACAAACACAACCTTATTGTTAGGCCAAACTTGTGCTGGTTCTTATTAAAGAGGGTCCTGGAAGATCTAACCCAGACCCTGGGTTACATCAGATGAAGAAGGAGAAGAAGAACCAGCAGGAATAGCACAACTCCCTGCAATTCTGGATTGATTTCCTAGAACCACAGGCCTCTTTTATTTATAGGCTGCAGTCTTCAATTACAATCTACTAGGACAGAATATTCTGTCCACTATAAAAAGGAAACAAATATTACAGAACAGAATAATACAATAGAATATTCTGTCCAAAATAGAAGCAAATATGGCAGTATATTCAGTCTAATATTCTGTTCATGTAAAAAATTAGAAAGCAATAAAAAAGGAAACTCCAGAAAATCCAGATCTCCAATCCAATTGCAGCTGTATCCAAGTCTCACGTTGATCTTAACAGGCTAACGTTGTTATGTCTGTTATGTTGCTTGTTTATTCATGGGGTATAAAGCAAAACTAGGATGACTCCACAAGGTAAATTATGTATTGTCATTTTCCTCATAAGCCTCTTACAATAAATCCATTCACCATCTTTATTTGAACATTTCAGCTCCGTCAGGTTTCCATCTATTTGTTATTTCAATGCTTTTCTTCTTAAGCTTCTTTTTCAGGTTTTACTGTTAGTTTAATTGGCCTTTCCTAATACTTGAAATTGACAGGTTATGCAAAAGGTCTTTGCATTATTGTTGGCTGAGTTTCGCAAACTGGGAGCCACAATAATTTTTGCTGACTTCTCAAAAGTTATAATAGACACTGGAAAGACAGATTTGTCAGTTGCCCAGGCTTACTGTGATTCTTTATTGAAAACCTTGCAAAACAGGTGAAGGTCCAGAAATTCTATTCGAATAGTTGGTTGTCTTTAATCTATTTTAAGTGTGTTTTTGCTATTTGACAGGGATCTTTTTGAGTGGATTGAGTTAGAACCATTGCACTTCTGGCACTCATTGCTATTTATGGATCAGGTTGGTTTTGTGTTGTCCATAAATTGTCTACTTACATTGGATTGTTTGTTTTGAATTGGTCAAAATTAGTATTGCATAGCCAGAAATCCTTCCTTATTTGATGGAGCCATATTGCACTGCAAACAATTTAAGTTGGCAATGCCAGTTTGTTTTCTCATGTTTAGTTTACAAGCAACATATCTGTCAAAAGGAACTCAAAAGGTATCATAAACCTGTCTTAGACATTCTATGTCAATTCAGGCTGTCATTGTTCATAGGTAGCCAAGGTGATGGCCGGGCTTCATTTGCCTTGTAGTCTAGCATGTGCCTAGGTGACCAAAGAGTTAATAGGAAAGAAAAGTTGTTGGAAACTGCACAAGAAATCCATGAAATTTGAAGCAAAAAGAAAGGCTTGTCGTGGAAATAATTGGGGAAAGACTCAAGCTAATCAAACTGGAACTGAGTCTTCTCTTCTACTAACACGGTCTTTGAGCTCTGTAAGAATTGCATGCTCTCTGTCGGTTACTGCCAGCTGCCCCCACTACTAATACTATATCTACCATTGCCTTTGCTACTCTAGTGATCATAAGGCCCATTTAGGTATTTCTACCATACTCTTTTGTACTATGGCCGTATCCCATATCTAGATTATCGACTTTGGGCCTACAGATCATATGACTGCTTCTTCCACACAATTCCATTAGTATACCCCTCTCTCCGAGAAAGAAAGATTGTGTGACAAATGGATTTCTCTCCATTTCAAGGAAAGGGTCCATCTGTTGTTTTTCAACCTTAACCCTGTCTTCTGTCTTGCATATTCCTCCTTTTCTACTAACCCATTATCTTTTAGTAGCCTTACTAGGGATTTCAATTGCAAAGCTACTTTTATTCCCTTCTCATTGTGTTGTACATGATCTAGTGATAGGGAAAACGATTGGACATGGTCAAGTGCAAATGGTCTCTATCTACATCTTCACGAACACCACAAGTTCACTTGGTTACCTTAGATATCTAGCTTCTCCATCAAAGACTTGATCACCCTCTCATGGTAGAAGGTCTCACTACCATGAAAAACCGAGATCTCGACCATCTCGATCGAGATATGCCATTTTCTGGGCGTCAACTCGGTAGCCCATCTCGGTGGGTTTTAGGGTCCCAGTTGAGCTAAAACTTGGTATTTAGCCTAGTTAAGGCCTTTTAAACACACTAGTGGCCTTGGATTTGTGAGAAAACAGCCCTAAGTATGATTTCTAAGTCTACCCATAGTGTGAAACCGAAATGCTGTAGGATTAGAGAATGCAAAGTTATATAACATTTAATATAAAACCATTAAGGCATATAAATGAAAAGCAAGTGTATCAAATACATCAAATAACTTAAATGTCATCAAGATTCCATCCATATGAGTATTACAATTTTGACTTTCGAGAATAGAATGATAAAATTATACAACCGTTAGAATTTCTATATAAGTCATTAATGCCTAAGTTCATAAGACAAGTAGAGAATGATTGAGCTTCCTTTGATGTTGTAGATGTGCTTAGAGTAGTTGCAAGTGAAAATTTGACTGAAATTCGCAAAAAATGGGCAAAAATTGAGAGTTCCAGCAAGATATGGCGAGATCTCGAGCGAGATATCCCATTTCGCAGATCTCGATCTCATCTCGGTTTATGAAAAAACTGAGATATGTCACGAGATCTCCCACCATGCACCCTTTTATCAAAACTTCACTTTCCCTTTTTCTAGATTTATTTTTATAATAAGGACAAGTTTTTTTGTGTAGCGTATAGTTTTGCTAAACAAACACACTCTAGTTATTCTTCTTTAAATAAAAGGGGTGAGTTTCCTTTTGATTTAGTTCATTCTAATGCATAAAAGAAAAAAATTCGAGGGAAACTCAAGTTTCGACTAGGTGAAAATGGGAAACTTAGGTGAGAAACTGGAAAATTTTGAGGAAACTTAAGACTTTTTCGTGCAAGTTTCAACAGGTTTTAGGGAGTATTTTAGGGTGAGACTTTGCATTTAAGCTAATTAGAGTATAAAGAACACATTGGTTGTATTTTGCTAAAAAAATCAATGTAGATATATCACTCAATGTACATAACATCATTGGAGAGTTGTCCAAGAAGTACACTATAAACTTAACTACTTAAGTACATAACATTCAATATATAATTTCTAACTTCAAAACATCAAATACAAAGTAACTAACAATAAAAAGAAAGTACAACTTAGTGCTAAGAGTGGATCCATCCTGTGAGTTGAGTAGTACTATGCCTGTAACATCTTCTCCTCCAACCAATGAACATAGACATCCCATGACATTTTATACCTATGGTTGTTAAGGTAATCGACAACTGTAACTTTATAAGTCTGGTCCTCAAAATGCCTAAGATTACCAGACTGAGGGAATATGCAATTTGGATAGGGAAGTCTTGATGGAGGGGGTATTTGTCGTGGTATTTGGGGAAACATTTTCAAAAAAATTGAAAATTTGGGAAAGCTACAAAACTTGCAGGAAAAAGTCCCAGGTTTCCACAAAATTTCCCAAGTTTCCACGAAATTTCTCAGGTTTCCACAAATTTCCCAGGTTTCCACAAAATTTTCCAAGTTTTCACAAAATTTATCAAGTTTCCAAGAAATTTCCCATACGAAATTTGGGAATTTTTTTTCTCATAAACCAGCTGGTTCAACTAGGTTGAACAAGGTTTTGAGGTTTCGACAAAATTTCGACTGTTTCAATAAAAATTTGGGATTTTTTTTCAGTCCCCTAGTTTTTTCGGTGGAAATTTCGCAAGTTTCAACGGAATTTTGTTCTATGTTATGATGTATGGGGTCACACTCATTGTTATTCTATCTTTGATCATTGTTGGTCTGTAACCTTTGTTAATTACAACTCCCATGTCACTTAGGTATACCTGCACATCACAAGGGGGTCTTCTAATGTTTCCAACTACTTCATAAAATGTTACAAACCCAGTTTGATGGCAAGATCAAAGCACTCCATACTGATAATGCTAGAAAATATATGGAGCACATTTTCAGGCATTCTTGGTAGATCATGGTATTCTCCATTAGACTAGTTGTGGTGATACTCTTGCTTAGAATGGCATAGCTAAAAGAAAAAATTAACACTTATTGGAGATTAGTTGTGCTCTGATGTTTACTTGCAATTTTCCATCTCAGTACTTAAGTCATGTTGTCCTCATTGCTACCTATCCGATTCACCGTATGCCTTCCCCCATACTCGACTTTGAAGCACCTAGAGTTGTCCTTGGAAAGAACCCTTTTTTGGTTCCCTCTGAAGTGTTTGGCTGAGTTTGCTATGTTCGGAATCATCATTGTACTAGCAAGCTTGATCCATGAAGCATTCATTATACCTTTGTAGGATACTTTCCTTCCCAGAAGGGCTACCATTGCTATATCCACCATCAACAATTTTTTATTTCTATAGATGTCATCTTTCATGAAGCCTCATCCTTCTATAACTTGACACCTTTTCAAGGGGAGAATACTTTTGGTGAAGATGCATTGATCCCTAGTTTCAACGATTTGTATGTTCATCCGACAATTGAAAACGAGATAGAACAACCAGAGCACCTTGAAGACAAATGAACAACATACTCCCAGTAACAACATTTTATAGTTATTTCCTCACAGACGTCAACAAAGCACCACTATCAAAGCACCTTTACCATTACAAGAATCCTCTTTGGAACCAGAGCTTGAATCTCCACCTACTCCGTCTCCAAGGTAGGGATCTTTCTCTTCAACAACTTATAGCCCTTTGAAAGGGAGTTAGGAAATGCACTTATCTGATTATCTCACATCTCACCTTCTTCTTGTAATTTTTTTGTCTTCCCTTTCTTCTATACCTGTCTCATAGAAGTGGTGCATATCAAATCCTAAGTGGAAGGCAACGATTTTGGAGGAAATGAAAGCAGTTGACAAAAATGGGACTTAGAGCTTGTTGTCCCTCCTAAGGGTAAGAGACCTATTGGTTGTAAGTGGATGTTTGTTGTGAAGCAGAACAATGATGGATTTGTAGTTCAATGCAAGGCCAGGTTGTTTGCCTAAGGATTCACCCTGACTTTCGGAATTGACTATCAGGATAATTTTGCACTTGTTGCAATGATGTACACCATCAGAGTATTACTTGCATGTGTTGTTAACTTGGAATGGGATCATTAATAGTTAGATGTGAAGAATGCCTTTCTACATGGATATCCAGAAGTAGTCTACAGAGAAATTTCCAGTGGTTTCTCTAATGAGAAGACCCAAGAAAAAGCATGCAAACTCCAACATGCAGTATATGAACTAAAGTAGTCACTTCAAACGTGCTTGGTGGATTCCATAAGGTGATGGTGTCAGTAGGATACAAGCAGAGTAATGCTGATCACACCTACTTCATTAAAAGGATAGTTCCTCAAGTTACCATTCTAATTGTTTGTGTTAATGATATAGTTGTGACAAGCAATGGAGGTGAAAAATATTGAAATTGAAAAAAATTCTTGAGTCATGTGTTTAAAACAAAGGATATAGGGAAACACAGGTACTTTTTTAGGGATTAAAGTTTCTCATTCAGCTGAAGGCATATTTATGTCCGAAATAAATTATGCCCTAGACTTGTTATCTGAAATAGGATTATCGGGTTGTCAACTAAGTGATGCTTCTCTAGAAGTTACTATGCAACTCAGGTATAAAGAAGGGAAACCTGTTGTTATCAGTGATTGGTGGAAAAGCTAATCCACCTATCTCATATATGACCTAACATTGTTGCTGCAGTTAATGTTGTGAGTCAGTTCATGCATGATCCGCATTCCAATCACATGTCTGCCATCTTCCAAATTCTTTATTATCTGGAATCAGCTCCAAGCAAGGATGTTCTTCTGTCCCACACGATCATCATCATTGTAGCCTACACTAATGCAAACTAGGGAGGCTCACATGATTGGAAGTCCACCTTAAGGTACTGCACTTTTGTTGGCAGGAATCTGGTTATTTAGTAGAGCAAAAGGCAGAATGTTGTTGCAAAATCTAGTGCTGAAGTAGAAGTTCAAGCTATGGGTCAAGGGGCTTGTGAGTTTGATGGGAACATCACACCATGCCCTACCAAAATTCGTTACTACCAGAGATAGAGGCGACGGAACCTTTCGCTTTGGTTCGGCTACTAGAAAGGGTCATCTGGACCCTTAGGACCGTGGTCCAGCCCACGTTTTTGTTTTTTTTCATATTAGTATTTATATTTTTTTATTGGGTCATTTTTGTAAGGGTAGATTAGGATTTTCTTTTCATATTTTTGGAGTTCTAGAATTTTACTCTGTTTCCTTATCATATTGGGGTTATTTTAGGAAGTTGATGTACTTTTTATTATTATGAAGAATTAGAGAAAAAACAAAGGCATCACAGCTTTCTCTCTCCTAGTGAAATTCTGGCTCTCCCTCTCGCTGGCGCTACCTTCTCCATCTTCCACAGGTTGGTTTTCTCCTCCTTTGCTCTTATTTCTTGCCTAGAAAATTCCCTCACCTCCCTCCTCTATCTAGTCCTACTCTTTTTCTCCAAAAAACCTTGTTTTCTTGCCCTGAAAATTTTTCTCTTCTTCTCCAGAACCCCACGACTTCTCTGTTTCTGCAGAACTTCTTCCCCTTGTTTTTTACTTATCTTCTCTTATCCAACTCATCGACAACCACTGTTTCTGCTGAGCAATTTTCTTCTCTCTTTTTCTTTATTTTCTGCTGTTCTTCCATATTTTCTGCTGCATCAAATCACTGCATGTCTGTTCAAGCATAATACCTATACTTCCGGCTATATTTACCTTGCTTCCCTGTTTCTACTGTTATTGATGCCATTCCATCTTGCTGCTGGTTATAGTATCTCAGATTTATTCTTTTAGTCTCATTGGTGTTTGTGTTAGGTTTAGTTTTGGTTTGGGTGAGATTGACATTGTTTATGTATCTGAACCCATTGGAATAATAAAGCATATCACTTGTTGCTGGAATTTATATTTCATTGAATGTAATGCCCCAACCCCCATGTCTAGTAGTGTGGATTGATATAGTAAGGACTCTCAATTCTTCTCCCAAGTCTTTTGATATTTGCACAGTACTTAAAATCCTACTTGCTGAATTTTAATTCCATATTGTTCTCTAAGTGTGAATTCAAATATGTGCTGTGCAAATCCCTCCTGTCATCCCTTGTAGTGTCTTAGTAGGCTTAGGATCCTGTTTCTTGTAGAATACCCTAGTATCTAGGGCTGTCCTACATCAGAGTTATTATGGCTATCTTGTCTACTAGAAGATCTGGGTGTGCTAGTGCCCCTTTCGATGATGCTTTATTATAACAACAAAGCAAATAGCAAAGCAGCTAAAGCATTGCTTGTAATCTGATGCCACATGACAGAACAAAACATTTGGAGACTGATGGGCATTTTATTTAAGAGAAATTGGAAAGTGTGCTATTTCTGGAACCTAAGGATCAAATAGTAGATGTCCTCACCAAGGGATTACCTGGACATTTGTTTCACCCTATTTTGATCAAGTTGGGCATGTGCGATATCTATGCCCCAACTTGAGCGGGAGTGTTGTTCAGGAGTACTGAGGAGATTTCAGCCATTCTTGATGCTAGCCCTAGCTAGTGCTAGTGCTTGGTGTGGAGAGGGCTGATTCCTTCTCCTATCTCATCTAGGAGACCCTCTTTGAGTTGTTTTAAAGTTGCTTGAGAGTCCTTTTATGTTTTTTATTTGTTTGTTTTTCATTCTTAGTCTTGTATTTCCTTCCCTATTCAGTATAGGTTTTACCACTGATTCTAAGCTATAAACATGCATTAAGGGCTATGAGTTAGGTACCTTTCTCTCAGTAATCAATTCTCATTCTTACAAGAAATAACAAGATAGCCATAATTGTCTAGGTATCACCTAGGCATCCAGGTGCCATGCCGGATGGCTACTTGGGTGGTGTGGTCTTCCAGGCCCTCTTGGATGTTGTGGGTTGTCCATTTGCCTTGACAACTCAAGCAAAAACTCACATGATAGTTGGACTTAGGTGGGAAGAAGTATGTTTAGACAATTGTTTATAATCATATCTTCAAGTTCTTCAAATTCATAAGAACAGGCTCTTGTAGAGAAGAAAAAAAAAATGAAGATTTTAAAAAAGGTGGTCCACTAGTGAACAATGAGGATGAAAATGGTCCTAAAATATCTGAAAAAACTGGAAAGATATTGGCGAGTGTCTGTGGATTTTCTTCTCAAGGTATGTGAGTTGTACAACTAATCAAGGATCACAATCTCGGTTTTGAGGCTGGTTTCGACCAGCCAAGAAACCAAGATATGGTGGTTTTTACCGAAATTCCGGCCGAAACCTTGAACCTTTCCCCCAAGTTTCGACAAATGAGTTATTGATTTAGGGTGGAAAAAAGGTTGAAGTCACAAAATCCAGCAAAAAATGGTTTGGGGGTCAAAACTCGAAGAGCAAACCTGGTGAAAACCTGCGAAATCTCACAGGTTTCGACCGTTTCAATCGAAACCTAGTACTTTTCTAAATTCCACCTAGGTTTCGTCTCCTTTGACCAAAATTTATATCATGCGACTAATACTAAATATGAATGCAAATCCTGTTATTGGACCACGAATCCCTAATCAAGTGATCAGCTTGGAAATCCTCCATCTATTTAGTTTATTCTCTTCATAAGGTGTAACTGTTTTGGATGATAGGGGGAAAATAATAACATTTTTTTTCTGAAGAGAACACAGCCATGTTCTATTTATAATAAGCAAAAGACAATAATTACAAGTAGATTCCCAGAAGAGTATGAAATTACTGGTATACCTAAAACACCCACAAGCTCTCATTATGGCACTCTCACCTCACTTGCCAGTTGGTTCTTAGATGTCATACATGCCTAACTTGCCCAAAATAATACAAGTGAAGAACCTTACTACTAAACCCTTTTGGTATAAACATCTGCCAACTGGTCACTGGACTGATCAAACAGAATACATGCATCTCTGATTTATTTGTTTGGATGAATAAATTATCCTTACAAACCCCTGAAGGGAAAGAAACAGGGAGAAGAATGCACAAAGGGTAAGAGCAGACAAGCAGCTGCAAGGGGGGGGGGGGGGGCAAAGCAAACTAACCTCTGCTACCGTGGGGGGCGAGGGCTGCAATAGAAACCTAAACCCCAGGTAACAACAATGTGTCTACTGCCTATTCTTTGGGGATCCAAGATGGGGATGGGATAACATCTGAAGTCTAGAAGAGACATCAAAATAGATGGCTATCAACATCACATCCAAAGAATTACACTCCCATCAAGCGTATGAGACAACAGCCCAATACTAGCTTACCTGTACAATCACACATTGAGGAGCCAAGGTAAGATCCCAAAATCCACAACCAGACTCGAACAAAACCATAAGAGGGTCTAGAGCAGGGCCAAATTTCTCTCAGATGGAACGGGAGAAGGGGAAAGAAAAAAAAGGTGATCCAACCATTTGATTCTGGGCTTTTAGTGCAGAAGGCTCTCTTCTTGAGAGCACAGGGAGGAGATATCCAATGAGAGAGATTTCTCTTCCTCAGGACGGGTTGTGGAGATTAGATTGCAAGAGGGATTGCATTCTAGAAAGATTAGAGGTGCAAGAGGAGGACCTGGGAGGAGATCTTACAAAAAGTATCAAGATTCTAAGACTTGAGAGCCAGCTTAGTATTACGAAGCTTCCTAGCAAATTCAATGAGAGGGATGGAAAAGCAACAAACTGGCTTATCCCAAGCAACAGAAACCAAGGGCAGAAAGGATGAATGGGAGGACCACATACCAAAGAACTTGAAGGGCTTGGGACCAAAAGAGTTGAGGGAGTGGATATGTAGGTGGCAGGGGAGTGGTCACCGAGACTTGGAAGGAGAAAGAAGTGTAGGAGGGGAATGGGAGAGCCGAGCATTATTCACTAAGAAGTGATTCTGCTTAGAAGCAATGGGTACAGTACCAGATCTTCGGTTTTGCCTAGTTAGGAGGGGCCAGACCAGCAGAGATCAGTTATGGTGAGGTCATTAATGCAGTCATTGAAAGCAGCCACAGCTGGAGAGTCAAGAGGCTAACCAACTATTTTCTCTTAGCTAACATTGAAATATCAACCAATCCCTTAGGAGCATTGATAGAGTAGCCAATGGTTGATAAATCAGCCCACGGAGGGATGCAGTCAACTGGCTAATTGAAAGCATAAATAATGGAGAGAAAAACTAGTTGACGAAGTATCAAACGAGAGATGGAGAGGAAGGATTTTGGAAGTGGAGAAGAAAGAGGATATTTGGATTTAAGGGGGTCCTAGAGAAATCAAGATACGACCACTTGGGGAGTGGTCGTAATTATTACAAAGGACCAAGCAGGGGCTATACTAGAAAAAATACAACCGGCATTGTTCTAAAGACCTGCATCTCAAGAAGGGCACAAAAGGAAGACTTGGAGGCAGTGTTGTCAAAGTGTCCGCCTAGGCAGCAAAGTGTTTTTCAACCGCTTTGTTTTGAATTGCTTAATTGACGCGTTGCTTTTTTCGCCTTGTGCACCTTATTACCGCCTAGACGCTATAGCAACCGCTTTTTTGACATTTTTGTACATAATATTTTTTTTCATAATTTTCTTTTAAATCAAAATTTATTCTACAAAACCATATATAAATTTAATAGCTTAGTCATTTTGGAATCGAGTCCCAAATTGCAAAGGAATTCCAAGGCCCAAAGTGACATAGGACCTCTACAAGCTCCGGGGGCGCTGCCCCCACACCCCTACCAAGGTGGCCTCCCCGGACCCCGTGCTTATCGGCAACAACATGTGAAGCATGAGCCATACTCAACATCGAGAATCAATGAATCATTTAATGGACAATGACTTGGAAATCGGAATACTAAGATCTATTAATTTATCGTGTTCGCCCTGTTAGTACATAGTCTGAATCTTATGATGAACTTATGTTTGTGTTCTTTTTTTTGGATAATTTTTCATAATTATGATTATTGAATGCTTTCTTTTTTGGATGAATGTGACTATTGAATGTTTTTTTAACTTATTATAGAAAGGAGTTGTATTAAAAAGTAGTTTAAAAGTAGTTGTATTGAAAAAACTTGACCCAACCGCTTTGGTTGCCTTATTGCCACCTTGACAACCTTGCTTGGAGGATTCTAGGGCAGCTTTCATCCACCTTTTTGGCTAGGTAATTTGGACCCCTAACATTCCAAATGAAGGATTCAGACGTGATTAGAAGATAAGGGGCGCTGCGATGCCTAAGGAAATAAATGTCAGAACCAACAATACCTGGAGTCCCAAGTATCAAATTGAAAAACCAAGCTGCCTTCTATGCAACTCTCAAAAAGTTCTTGTGAACAGTACTTCGTCCTTTAACTGCATCAGAGACTCCTCTTATATGTCTATGTAGGCAGCCTAATCTTGTGAGTGGAATCTTATCCAAGAAAAATGTCCTGCACAGTCCTTTCAAGGAGTTCCTGTATGGCCTAATGTCTTCCACATGGCATATCAGATGCTGCCCATATTCCTTGCTTGCGTATCAGTTTCAGCCAAACTGAAGCTTGTCATGTGAATGATATATATTTGAAAATCCACTGATAAAATGATTCATTTGAAAATTTGTTGAAAACTAATGAGCAGCTTAAAATACTAGAGAAAAGGTCAATACATGGGGCTAAATTATTGAATTTGGTTCTGAATTTTCGGAAGTGGCCAACTCATGCACTGCATCATTATCTGCCAACTGGTTGGACACTGTACATGGCACAGTTAGGTGCACCACAGAGCAAAGGCTTCCTCTGTTGACCATTCAAAGAACCTGTTACAAATTTAAATTTGTATTCTGGCAGATAGAGCTAATAAACCATTTTCAGTGTCCCTTATGCAGCTGGGACACACTGGAGAGTTCTTATATGTACTGAAAATTAACCCTTTTAACTTTCTTTTATGTGGCAGTATAATTATGGTGGAATCCAGGCCAAATCCAATGGTGGAAATTCTGTCAATATTTCTAAGCCACCTAGTGAAGCTGAAGAGGATGACTGCCAAGTGGAAATTGTATCCAGCTGGAATATTGCTGAGTACTTGCCCAAGGAGACTCAGGTAGGGTCTACTTCTCAGCCTACTTCTGTGAGATTATCAATTTAGTAGTTTTGTAGTTTCTGGATGGTAACAGTTCCATTGGGAGCTGGGATTTCCTACTTAACTAATAGTGTCATCAATGATATTCTTCCATCAAGTTCTAAAAGTTTGAACTTCTTTTTTTTTTCTGTGTGGCAGGATCATTTTGTTTTGATTGTCTCTGAATTTATGTACAAACCATGGAAGTTTGCACAAAAATTAACTGACAACAGAGCATCTTTGGTGGATGGAAACCAATGCACTCCATCCATCACCATTGCTACTGCTGAAACTCTTGAATTACATATGACAGAATTCCTTAAAGATCAGGTCCTTACAAAGTTATTATTGAAAGATGTATGTAATGCAAGTTCTTGACTCCATGGTTGTGTTAGATTTATGTCATCTTTCATTTGCAACAGATCAGTTCTTACTTCACAGACAAGCTTCTAAGAATTGTCCGGGACATTGTCCTCCATGTCAAGGGACTGAACAAATCTGAGAATGATGATACGTCTTACAGAAGCCCTCGCATTGCTGGTTCTAAAGTACACAAGGGGGATGCAGCATTGGAGTTCATTAAGCATGTCTGTGCTGTCCTTGCTCTAGACCAAAATATTCAGCATGATATTCTGGTATTAATCACAATTCCAAATATATGCTGCATTATAAGAGAATAGTAGAATACCCTTCTATCTGTTTATGGACCTAATAGAATCGTAGATATCCTCTTCTCTAAATTTGGTTCTAGCTGGCTCTGTTGGTGTATTCCTCAAAAATTTTTATTTTTCTAATAAAGCTATCCTAGAACAATTTTCAACGGCTTGAGAATAAAATTTATTTGGTTAACCAAACATCATAAGAGCTTGTATTATTATTATTTTTTTATTCCATCCTTTGCACGTGGCCAATATGAAATCATTGCAGGTCAAAGAGATAGGGAGTCCCACACCTAGGTGCCCAATGTAGAAGTTGCCTATTATCTTGGGTGGGCATTTACATGGACCTTCCCAATATTGGACCTCTGATAGTTCAGTGGCTTCTGAAATTTTGTTATTATAGTTAATATTTTTAAGACTGACATTAAAAAAGGGTGAACCTGGCTGAAGGCTTCTGCACTAGTAGAGTCGCTCAGCGGGATGGGGAGGTTGGTTGGCAATTTTCCTACACAGCCTTACCCTAGCAATTGTTGCTGAGAGGCTGTTTTGATACCTTGACCTCAGGCTACAATAATGGTCTGCGACCATTGTGCCAAGGCCCCCATTTTAAGACTGACATTATACTAAAAAAAAAAGAAAAAAGGTTTAATGTATATGGAAGTTAGAAATCTAAGATAGTTTATGGTTTCTTTGTGTTTTTCTTCAGATAGTTCCTTATAATTGGTTAATAGGATTGATGGCTTACATTCTCCTTCCACAGGTGATGAGGAAGAATTTGTTAAAGTATGTCCGGGTGAGGGAATTTGCCCCAGAAGCAGAGTTTCGTGATCCCTGCCTATCCTTTACACTGCCAAATGTTATTTGCAGGTAAAATAGTCATAGCAGGTATCTGTAGTGTGTTCATGTAGAAAAGGTACTTTTGTTGCAATTTAGAAAGATAAAAGGGAGGCTTGCAGATGTAGTATAATTTCTTGTAGTTGCACAGCAATGGATTTGAGGGTAAGGCCCATTTTAGAGGGAATAGCTTATTCGGATCCATCAGAGTTGATTGACTACAAGTGGAATCATCTGAGGAACTGGAATCAGATCAGGTGAATAGCCCAACCCCTGTTGGGATTGGGCTCCTGTTTCCCATTTTGGAGTCACCCATTATTCATCTTTTGTCTTTATTTTAGCCAGTATTTCATAAACAGACAGATATTATTGAATCTTACATCTTGGATCAAGTCTTGAATCAGAAACCCCAAAAGTATTACAGTTTGTGGGAAATTTCTACTGCTTATTGGATCAAAAATCAATGATTCGGGGGAATTCCTTATGATTTTGCTTTTTTAAGTGTCCTTTCCTACTCTAGTAATGTCTGTGCAAAGGAGTTCAAGTTGCAGAGGCAGGCAAAAGTGTTCATATCCCACCTGAGATTTTCAAAAAGCTTGAGAGATGGCATTTGCAGAGACTAAAAGCATGAAACTCAAAGAAATGAGCTATTGAAATTTATTGATGTTGGGACAGAACTCTGTTTTATGTACCCTTTATACTGTTGAGGGTTTTCTTTTTTTTTTTTCTTTTTTTTTTTTTTTTTTTTTTTTTTTGGGGGGGGGGGGGGGGGGGGGGTTCAGTCCCACCCCCTGAGTTATGCCTAATATTCAATGGCTTAATGCCACCCCCTAAGTTTCCCAACTTATCAGTCAAACCCCCTATTACTAGTACTGTTAGTCTCCCATTAGTTTTTATATGTTTATTTTCAATATTACCCCTACATTATAAGTTTAAAAACAGTATCCATGAACCATATCTCCTGACCTTTATCAGGATTTATGATTGGGAGAGAAAGAAGTCGCAGACAGTAGAGGGAGACGAAGAAACAAGTCGAGTGTAGGGTTTTTCATCTAAGTTTATTCTTGTCCTTTTGAAGTATTTAATTTGTTTACATCAGCACTTAACTGTGGTTTCCTAATGGCAGGGGTGTCTTTGATATATTATCACCCTATAGGGGATGTGACTGATAAATTGGATAACTTAGGTGGTGGCATTAATTTTAGGGGGTAATTCGGGGTGGCACTTAAAATTTCCCCTTTTTTCGGTGGGAAGAAAGAATTTGGGTGGTGTGATTCCTCCTATGCTTTGCTATGCATTCTAAAGTGCACTTCATCTTCCACATTGCCCTGCTGATGTTTTGTGTGGAGATAGTAAGCATAAGCCTTCGCCATGGCTAAAGAAGTGGTGAAGTGTAGCCTTTACCTTTTTCCATGGTAGGAGTTTCCTGATGAAAGTGTATCACACAAAGCACACCAATCCTGCTAAAAGGTCAACTGACTTTTGGGACCTTAATTGCAATATACACAACATGCACCATAAGCGCACACCTGATGTGAGACTATTTCCACCAGCCAGAGCACGGTGCATTTATTATTATTATTATTATTATTATTATTATTATTACTAGTATTATTATTATTATTCTTTTAATAAAAGTGTAATCACTCACACAAACCACACCAATCCTAAAATGTTAACCAGCTTTAAGGATCGTAGAATGGAAGATATGCACAACATACACCACATGGACACACTATGGGACTAAACCCGCCCACTTAATGAGTTTTATGTCTTTTTTGTACTTCATTGACCTCATCAATTCTAGGTGGAAACTCAGGTTCATTGATTTCTTTTCAGTCAAATCATTAATTTTCTTCTGAATTTAGTGGTTACTATTGATGTTTCCTGGTTAGCTGATGATTTGTGATTGTGCTTTTGCAGCTATTGCAATGATTGCAGAGACCTAGATCTATGCCGTGACTCAGTTTTACTTGCACAAGAGTTGCGTTGTGCTGTGCCACAGTGTGGACAGCCTTATGATCACGAGGCAATGGAGAACGCTCTTCTTCAGATTGTCCGTCAGAGAGAACGGCTGTACCATATCCAGGACCTTGTGTGCCTCAAGTGTAGGCTGATGAAAGCTGCACATCTAGCAGAGCAATGCACCTGTGGCAGCTCATTCAGGTGTAATGAAGATGCATCTGAGTTTCATAGAAAAATGCAGGTTTTCCTGAACATAGCTATTCATCAAAAATTTCAGCTTCTCCATGAATGTGTTCTGTGGATTCTACAAATTAATTTATTTCAAACTTAATGCAAGTTTGATGCGCTAATGTCTGAGTTAGGCAAGAGTCCAACAACAGTATATAGCCCTGTGCCTCTGAAACAAGCAAAAGTAATAGTACCAGCTTGCAATATGGAACCAACTGTAGCTGTTGCACTGGATCTTCTGATGATTGCATCCCGATGTATATACTTACCTTCTCTATGTCTTCATTCTCCAAAGAGTTCAACAGCTAATCGTTGGTTTTTGCATCGCAAGCCATGAATTTATCACCGTTGTGCAGATTCTTCTTTCCTTCTTTGAGGAGCTTATACTCAATTTCACCTCTGCTAAGCCCATTTTTGTAACGTAGTTATGTATCATAGTCTCTAACTGAAATTCATTCTTTGATGATGTGAAATGGCAGTTTATTCTGTATTATCGTTTGTAAGTACACTAGGTGAAAACAATTAAATTCTTCCATTCTTCAGGAACTCGAGAGAGTTCAGAGTAGCATTTTTTAGTCAACAGCTCTTATTGAGGTACACCGCTTCAGTTAATGATCTTAATGACCCCTTCTGAGGAATGGATTTTAATCGTGCCTAGCACTTGGTGGTATTGATTCCCATAGGAAAGCAAATTTTCAATATCAAACTGAAAATGCTTCTTGGCAGATGGTTATGAAGAATATTTTCCAACGTGAGTTCGCTTTTTTTTTTTTTTTCTTTTCTTCCTTCCATCCATTTTCATATTTCGGAAGTAACCGAACTCGAAATTCTAATCATATTTGGGTATGATGTAAAATATGATGCATTTTACATGTCATTTTTGCTTCAAGTCCATCTAATAATCAAATATAAAAAGATTTGGAATCGGTGAATTTTTATTGAGGTAATGTGTCAGTATATTTTTTTTGGGTAAACAGGTAAGGAGCAAATACTTGCACCATATAAATATATTGTTGTTTAATAACAGTTGCAGTGTACTTGTTAATAAAACAAATTAATATTATAAACCAATTGCTGCTATAATACTCTTTGCGAGATCAACTTGTTCAACCAGAAAATCAAGTGTTAGATATGCATATAAATAACTGTTGCTTGTCCAATGTACTCCGGTTCCTAATGAATAGGTTTTGGATTTGATTGTTTTTGATAGTAGATTTAATAGTCTCCCACCCCCTAATATAAAACTATCGGTTTAGAGTGAATAAAAAAAAACTGTTGCACGCCATTTTTGGACATTTATCAGAATCTTGATCAAGTACCAGATATAATGGACTCCTCAAACGCTAAAACACCTCTATTGTTTGCAATGTATCTGATAAGTATCCATTAATCTTTGCTTGTGTAGTATTGTAAAACAGGCCGGATCGACATTTGAATGAGATTAAGTAGTACTTATGGTATTTTCTTAACTAGGAAATCTAAGGCAAATCTATCTATCAGCTGATAGAGGAAAACAAGTAAAAATTTTTTTTTTTTGGTACAAAGGGGTTTTATTAAGCCGAGGGATGTGATATTAATATTGCCTCAGCGAGAGTCAAACTCACGACCTCTTCACTAAGAGGTGTTGATTTCAACCACTAGAACACCTCTGCGTTGATAAAACAAGTAATATATTAAAAGAGAAGAAATTACTTTAACCATTTAAAGGTTTAATCCAATGTAAGTAAAGTCAGGGGTGGCAATTTTTCCATACAACTTTTATTTTTGAATATGGAGCTTTTTTTTATAATAGGAGATGGGAACTATTACATAATTTTCCCATACAACTTTACTCCAACAGTTTTGTTGAGAGAATGCTTGTACACACTATGATTTTCATTGTTTTTTGGTAGATATAGTACAACTGATTAAAGGGATAAAAACTGAAAGATAATTTGACCAATTTGAAATATCATTGTTGAAAGAGAAGTAATAGTTATTTTCACGACAAACCAGTGAACTTCCACGTGCATATGCACGAGTAGCCGTATAAGAGGGTATAGAAAAAAATCAGAGGAGAGAATAATATATCTCAAATATATGTTATGGTAATTAATTTCTAAAAAAAAAAAAAAAGAAGAAGAAGATAATTAATTAATTTTTATATTTGTACACAAAATTACTAAGAGATCTCATTATACTCTAGCATGCAGTTCGAATATTTGATAAAACTTGTCAAGATTATGTTGGGTCAGCTTTCAACCAAATAAACTCATCCAAAGTAAAGTGACCATTAGTCGTAAGGTTGTTAGATCTATTACGAAGACAAATAGTATTTATTTTTTCCTTTTCAGTAAACAAGACAAATAGTATTTCAAACTATTATTGTGACAAATAAATGTTTATTAAAAATGCTAAGCACGTAAAGTCTTCTAAGAGTACTTCATTTTTTTTTTTTCAAGTAGTTTAAAACTACTTTGTTTGTGCGTTATGCATGATTTTTTTCTTGTTTTTTGAATTTTTTTTTTTTTAGTAAATACATTATGCATGATTGAGAATGATAAATAATCATACCAAAATCCGCATAGATAATCAGAATGTTCATCGCTATTATTTATAATTATTCTATGTATTTAGTTATAGTTTAATACAATGACAATTCATCTTTTTCGAATAATAAGTTTGATATATTGGAGGCAATTGAAATACTACTAACCTATGAAAAGAAAATCTAAGGTAAATTTTATTTCTAATTTCGTAACAATATGAACAAAATTATATTATTTATTTTCAATGAGTTGCATGATTATCCAACTCCTTCAATTACAAAATTTCATATATTTCAATATACATATTAAGTGCTTATTGACATGTTCTTTTTATTATGAACAATAATTTTGAATATTATCATATTAGAATTAGTCGAATAAAGTTATATTTTGCAATTATGGAGCATAGTTGTATTGGAATTGTTGTGGTATTAAGTTAATCTAACAAGAAGATTTTTTTAGTGTTTATTGATATTCTATTTTTGTTTAAAAAAATTAGAACAAGATTAATTGAATTCTCCTATTGAGTTATATACATTACATATTTATAATAGAAGTGTTTCTTCAGTTAATATATGAATGTTGATCGTCTAGATTGCACATTAAGATGGCTAAGATCTTTATTTGAAAATTATGCCTTTTGATATTGTTGCCCTTACCCTAAGAGACTTTCATTGGCACCCGAAAAAATGATTTCCAAAAATCTGATATGACAGAGATGAAGTCAGAGGTAAGATTAGATTTTAAGGGCAGTGCAAAACAGCAAATAGTCTCAGACTAAAGGATGAAAATGGTATTTTAATAATCCAGAGTAATCGTTTATTCAATTCCTTTAATCTTTCTCTTTTTTTTTTTATCTTACCAATTTTATTAATGCACTCAGAAACCCATCAAAGACACTTAGAAATGATCTCTCTTCGATTTCCATTTATTCGTTGTGTTTTTTATTTTTTCTGGCATCTCGATTCTTTGTCTTCTCAAGAACTAACCTGATTTCTTCATTTCAGTTCCTGTAGCTGAACTTTTTGTCTGTATTTTTTTCAGTTTTCAACATTGTTTCTTTCTAGCGGAAAATCCTTCGACTGGTCTGTTATCGTTTCTCTGTTGTTTCCTATTTCTTTTTACACTTAAATCACTAACTTGCAAGAACTGACTATTTTTGTAATGCTTTAATTTTTCTGGATATCTCTTGTTTCAGTTCCTTAAACGTTTTGTTAGTGCTTTCTTTCATTCGTTTCAGTTCCTGTAGCTGAACTCGTCCTCCCTACTTTTCAGTTTCGATATTTCGGCACCGTCACTCTCTTTCTTGGTATCCTTATTCTATTGTTTTCTCTTTTTTTCTTTTTCAGCTTTTTGCAAATTTTAAATAATGGAGAGGTACTCTACCGAAGAAAGGGCAAGACTCCTGTTATTGAAGTTCTATCAGGTTATAGTCTTCAACGTCTTGTTTATTTTGATTTGTTTTTTATTTTGATGGTAACATAACTGTTAATTTTTTACAGGAATTTATGAAGTCTCGCGTATTGATGAACTTTATAAATGTCCATACTGCCGTGACTCTAAAGTTCGGCTAAGAAACGAATTCCTATTGCACGTAGAGCTTTTTAAATATCAAATAAAAACTTTATGGTAATGATATCAATACAAATAAAAAGTTTGTATTTCAGGAATGTACGAGAAACATCCGCTTTACTTCTTTACTATTTCCAACGTCGCTTCTGTCTTCAAAAGAAACTTGGTCTCATTTTGTGAATTTAAAATTTGCACGGTTGATAAATGTAATTTTCAAAACTTAAAAATTTTTGGGTGTTAATCTTAACCATTGAAAGACCAGGTTGACAGCTGTTACATCTCCATCCGCACAGGTGCCTTGTTGTCTGCGATGCAAACTTTCTTGGATTTGTCCATGTAAACATCAGTTAAATGCAACTATTCATTTAAAAAGATAGCCCAAAGTTTATTGATCCCCATTATATATGGTCATGAAAAAGAATTACCACTATCAAAATCCAACAATTTCAAAGGTGATTGGAATTCCAATATCTTATTTAAAGTACAAGTGGACTACGACATTGATCTCCCTGAGTGACTTTGAAAACCATTAATTATCCTTACTGAGTTGATGAAGAAAACAATTTTATTCTTATCTTTTCTTGGGGTTTTACGAAAGAAGGGTTTTTTTCTTTCTAAAATTAACCTAACCCTTTTCAAGGTGAAAAAAAATATATGACTTTGGAAACCTCTTAATTATCCTTACTGAGTTGATGAAGAAAACAATTTTATTCTTATCTTTTCTTGGGGTTTTACGAAAGAAGGGTTTTTTTTCTTCTAAAATTAACCTAACCCTTTTCAAGGTGAACTGCTGCAACCCTTTGATCCATTTTTTGATCATCTAATACAGCTGCTTATCAAGGTCTTATGTTTATTTTCTTTACATGTCATTCTAACTTTTGTGTTAGTAGTTTTTTCTTAGAACTGCTTTTTGAACACTTTAGTTGATACTACATAAGCAATAGCCCAAACACGCAAACCCAAAAATATTAGAGAAAGTTGATACATAATTGAACTCATCCCACCATGAATTCTGAGGTACTAATATCCTATCCATTTCTTGTAGATGTGTGACATGTGTTCTAATATCATATTAAAAGCTTGAGATTTATTTACAAGTCACACCAATTTTTTTAAAATTTAATCACAACTCTTTGATGTGACTTATAAATGGATTTCATCCATTTGATGCGCTATTGGGACACATGTTACAAGGAAATGGATGGTGTCAGAAATGGACTAGATAAATTTTTGAATTCTCAAGAGCTGACCATCAAAGCCACATGTAATATTGTCAACCTGCAAGCCTCATGAGTCAAATGGTTATTCGGTTTATGAAAGCATTATATTGAGTTTATATTTGTCATATATCTGATTATGCAATTCTTCTTATTTTTCTTTCTTTCTCTTTTTCTTCTTCCTTTTTTTTTTATATATTTTTAATATTTGTAAACAACAAGAAAATAGGCTGGAGGCCCATTGTAGAACACGACCACTAAGTCTTTCTTGCCAAAGTGAGGGCCTTTTTAGGGTAGGGAATGGACAATTCCATCATCCTCCCTAGAGAAAAACAAGAAAGACTAAGATTCAAAATCCTTGTATAGCACCAAAATATCTTCCACAATGGAGGCAACTTCTAATGGAAGCTCAAGGGCAACTTGACTACAGAGAAGATGAATTAGTTCCTCGTAATCAAAGTAAACAGCAACATTGGATACATGATTCTGAAGGGCATACCAAAGAGCAACTCTCACCGCCAAAGCCCCTCCCTTAAGAACATGTTCAAACACATCGGATTTTGAGAAGGCCTTCAAGATAGATCCTTGGTCATAAAAAATTAGGTAACCCACACCACCATCAATGTTTCTTTGTGCCTAGGAAGCATCACAGTGAATCATAAAACCTCCCTTATTCTGCATCTGTGGAGGAAGCGAGCACCACCGAATCTCCCTGTCAGCTCCTTGATGATTCATTTGTCCCCTTGTGGCTTCTAAAAACCCCATTGCTGCAGCTTGAGCCCTTCCAATAACATCCTCTAGCTGCCACTTTCTTTTATTAAAAATAAGCTCATTCCTTGCAACCCATAGATACCAACAAATGAAGCTGCAACGCACCAACACCTCCCTTTTTTCTTGTTTACTATTGAACTTAAATTCATGCCATTTACACAGTAAAGGAACTTCATCCACTGTAGAATAATAGAAAAAGACACTACCAAACCAAGTTGCCTTTGCAAAAGGACACTCTAAAAGAAAAAGATTGACATACTCAACAAACTTCCAACATCTTTTGCAGGAGGGGTCGAGTTTCAATTGTCTATCCCTCATTGCTTCTCTCGTAACTAGGCCTTGTGCACATGCCCTCCATAAGAATGATTTCACCTTTGAAATAGTTTTGCAGACCCAAATAAGCTTCAAGGCTCTCGAAGTAACCAAATCCCATTTATGTTCCCTAGAAGATGAAGGAAGAAAGTTCATTCTTTGGTCTCCGCTATTACTTAGCAAATGATAAGCAGACTTAGATGAAAAAATCCGATTCTTTGATGCCCCAAACTAGTTTGTTTGGAATTGACTAAGTTTGATATTTCTAATCCTCTTCACATCCACTTCATTAAAAAACTGGACATGCTGATTATACAACTTTACAGTACCATATCAACGTTGCCAAGTGGCTAAGTTTCGCAACTTTGGCAATTTAGCATTTCATTCACAAATAAATTAAGCTATTTATGACGAGAATAAGGATGCATCGTGTTGTGACCATGCCTAGATATTGCAGTTTTGGGAGCCTCGTTTGACTAGGTAAGGCACCTGCTGTTACTGGTTTAAATTTAATTTTCATTGTTGTTTTGCAGATAAATATAGTAGGTTGCCTTCAAGCGTCATGCCTCCGTGTAACAAGCTGAGCATCCAATTGAACCAATATTTGATTTGCACATTAGCCCATTTTCTTCGCTCACCAAATCATCCAAACACCCCCTCCCAAAAAAAAAAAAAAAAGGAAAAATGACTCGTTGAGTGCAAACATAATTTATCTGTTTAGATTCATGGAATCGGACATACAGTATTGATTTTGCAATCCAGGTGGAAAAAATGCAGTATCGAATTCCTATTCCAAGACTTACCATGTTTATGACGATCAAACAAGGTTTAGATTTTTGTTCAGATATCCTAAAACCTAAATTCATTAGCTTAAGTTCTTCAGTGCCAAAAGAAAACACCGTAATAAAGAATTCAATCCAAAGGCTATGACGGTGAAGTCTCCTACTTTTCAACTCATATAAAAAATGCTAATGTATAACCACAACTTCACAGCCAAAACAGAATACCAAAAATGAATGAACGGTAACCTGATCGGAGGAAACCAACATGAGCAGAATTCATGTGATAGAGACACCATTGGCTTGTTTTTTTATCTAAACTTCAGCTGTACTCAATCCAAGTAATTCATCTCTTATATTTATCAAAGAATATTTCTTCTTTCCAGAATGCTATAAATGGCTCGAAATTCAACAGAATGGTGAATATATGGCCAAACAGTGCCACGGAAAAAGTCCCCCTAGTGTGGCGTATAACTTCGCCCTAATTCCCACCCCCATACACACAAACCCATTCTAAGGGGGTCACCTTTGAACACTAACAATGTGGACCTCCCCTGTGAATGTATGGTGGGGGGAGGGGGGGTGTGCACGAGGACAACGTTGTACACTACTCTCTAGGATTGACAAGCGAACTCTTCCCAACCAGCTCAGTTGCTGGTTGAACTCCCAATCACCTACTAGTTAAGAAGTCAAGAGACATACAATTGCAAGTATACGGTATGTCCCCTCAAAGAATGAAACAATGAAGAATCAAAAGCCAGGTTAGGAAATAGATACATCTCATGTCATGATGTTATCTATTAATGCGTATATCATCTTAACATTTACAATACTATACTACCATGATTCGTTACAGACACCCAAGGATATGGTATCTCATGAGTGTCTCTGTTCTACCTTAAACCTTCACAAATTAAGCAATTTTACAACTTTTAACTAGCCTCCATTACAAAAATTAAAAATTACTACAACAAGACAATTTGGTCTTAAAAAAATATTTCTATTTCTCATAATTTCATATTAGAAACCAATTATTTAAGTGGCAGCAATATAAGCTCTGTTTAAAGGAATTTGTATTGTTGAATTAAAGATGAGTTGCTACTAGATTACCCAAAAAAAAAACTGCTACTCAGAAAGAATGTAGCAAAAAGTCTGAAAATCCTACCCCGTCCGACCGCTCCTTCATCTCCCTAAACCCTAGAAGTCATATCTCCTCATCCCTCCACCAGAAGTCTTCCCTAGTTCTCATCAATCATCACCATCCACAGGGGTTAGTGTCATGCAAGGATGTTAATGCTGATTATATAGTTCATGGATCAACCCACCTGCCTTTTAGATGCTAAATATACGGATTTAGGGCTTGGAGTTCATCATTCACTTGAGAAGATACAACTCAATTATTACCACTCATTCTCTCTATCTAGTCATGCTTATTTGTTATACATCAATATACTATTTTTATCTTTTGCTCTTATTATCCAAACGAAATGGCCTTTGACGATCCTGGAATTAGAAAGTGATGCAACAAGACAATAGCAATTTGAGTTTTGTTGAATTTTTTAGGATTTTGGTGTTTCTAACTGAGTCTTGTATGGTTCCTTTTATGGTGTAATCTCTTTCTTCTTATTTCCTTTTTTAAATTTAATACAATCGATCTTTATTTAAAAATAATAATAATAATAATAATAAAAAGAAGAAGAGAGAGATTATTGATTGTATAAAAGGTTGACAACCTAATTGGTGCATTGTAATATATTCAGGGAATTGTTAAGATAGAGAAGTTAGTGGCTAGTTGTTGATATCAAACTAATTACACTTGGTTAAGTGGCAGAGTCAAGTAGAGGGAATTTTCATTATTGATGAGTTTGATTCTGTTTGGCCAAATAAAACAATTTGATGAAATAAATGAACATTGTAAAAGTCTGGAAGCCAATCAAGGAAAAAATAAAAAGGGAGTCAGTTCAATTGGTAAAAACATAAAAAGTACAAAAAAAAAATGCCCCACCTCAAAAGCTCTCTAAAAACCCTCTTTCTACTAAAAAACAGGTACGAACCATACAGGTGCAGAAAAATATGAATGTGAAGCATTTGATAAAATAGCCCCAATGCTATTATCTTTTAAGTGAAACACACCCAAATCAAAATTGTGAAAGTAATCATCTGTAAAATATATAGAGTTTCCTTTAAATCCAGGATAGTCAAATGCCGAGATAGAAATGCCAGTACTTGTGCCAATAAATAACATTTGATCGCCTAAGTCTTCAACCTTAATCCAGCACTGGTGCGGTAGATCTAATTTATATACCTTGAACATAAAAGTTGTTGGATGACAAGCATCAACTGCAATGATTTTGGTCCATCTTGCAACCACTAACAACTCTCCACAACATTCCACCAAATAAAGTGAACTATATTCATGTTCATCCAATTGTTTCATCGGTGGAGGGGCAACGTTACAACTTGTTTCCCTTGGTCGAGGAGATAACTCTAGAAGTATAAGATCAAAACTGAACTTAATAGTATACAATTTTCCTTGATAGACGATGAGGTCTTCATATCCAAGAGTTCGTGGTTCTATAAAGTCGTTTGTCAAGGCGGTCCATGCTCTATCTCCTGGTCTACAGAAGGCTAAATGACGGCTCATATAAATAGCTACGACCCAACAATCATCCCTTGCCACCGAAGAAGGGTTTCCAACCAAATTGGAATCGTCAGCAGCAGAAGCAGTAGAAGGAGACGACGACAACATAACTTTGCGAATATAATTCGGGGTGGGTTCAAGGCTTAAACCAGGAAGAGTAGAACTATTTGGAAGTTTAATACGGATAAGAGTAAATGGATTCAGAAGGAACATGCTTCGGTCGTAATTACCCAACATTACCAACCAACCCCAGTTTGACCCACAACAGCGAGCACCACGGAACATTTTAGGCATCTTTAACCTAAAAACTTTGTCATGGAGGAGACTGAAAAACCCCCGATGATGATGATCACGATAATCATGATGACACACTGAATGATGATGATAATAAGGACACTCTGACTCCATGTAGGAAAGCATGAGCCATGGGAATTGAGGTTTGGGGAGAAATTGATGCCGTATTTTGTTGGCAACAATGGCGATGGATTGCCATTGTCGGCACACAGAACCGAAACGATGGAAACCCACCAAGTCTAATTTGTTTATTATCAGAATCTGAATTTCATCTGGAAGTAGGGCAATCGGATTGATAGGGATACCATTATTCTTAACACCAGAATGGCAGTTTACAGTTGAAACCTTCAACCGCTTACTAGTATTTGAAGTGGAAGCCATATAAGCTAAGTTACAAGGACTCAGAGATAAGGAGAAAGAAAAAAACTACTGAATTAGATAGAGTACCTGCATTCTGTATGGAGGGGATCGACAGATCCTCAATGGTCTGATAATGCGATGATGTTGTTGAAGACGAAGAGAGAAAAACACCGGCTCCGCTCCCTGGGCTCTACCGGATTTTATACTTCTTGGTTCCAGGTTTAGAATCCCCTCCCTATTTATATACATTAAATCTCTCCTTTCCTTTTCCGAGTAGGATTTAACCTCTTTATTAATCAATTACCAAAAAAAAAAAGAACTTCTTTAATCTTTACCCATCCGGCTTTCCCACTTCTAATATGATTATGATTTTGTTGCAAGCTATAGTTACAACTCCCCGATGTTTTAACAACACCTTTTCCTTAATACCGCCCATTCAGAAGAAACCTTCATATCCATTTAAGCAATTATTATTAATCTAAACTAAAATCAAAATCCAAACACCCTTAAGATATTTTTATTTTTATTCTTTTTGCCAAAAAAGTAACTTCTTTTTTCTCAAAATTCTAATCATTTTCCCCCTTATCTTTTCAAAATGGTTCCATCACGGAAGAGTCTTTTATCTCCACTTCTCTTTGGTTTCGACACTTCCACTTGCAGCTTTCTCTATTTAAGGGTGTCAATTTGGTATGGTACTAATAAGGTATCAGTACCATACCGAATTTCAAAACCAGATATTGAAACTATACTATACCAAATTTATACGATACAGTATAAAAATTGTATTTCGCGAAATGGTATTATACGATTTCAATGCAAAAACAGTGCTTAAAAACAGTGTAAATATGGTATAATTTCGTTACTAAAGAAAACATTCTTCTCGATATAATTTTTTCTTTGCATATGTAAATATCTCAATAGTCAATTCAATTGAAGTTTAATGTATTTCCATCAGACTAATGTCACTAATGATGTCTACTAAATCAACATAAGGTTAAAACAAAAAGCCGGTAAACTTAGACATGACCGTATGCAAAGTGTGTCAAATTAGACTTAAAGGCTAAGAGGCAAAGGCAAGGATGAATTGCAGCCATTAGCTGGTTAGATGGGTAGTGGCATACTAGAAATTGAATCATGATAACAGTGGAATTTCAAGGAATTCCTAACATTAGGATGTGAAACAATCTCACAACTTTAAATTTACTCGCTTGTCAAAACACATTTAGCTTTACTCAATTTGAAATCAAGCAAGTACAGGGAGAACATGAAACAAATTAAAACAAGATTTTGAGACTATAAGTAAAAACTAATAGGAGAGAAGCCTGGGTGAATTAATCGACACTGAAAAGAAAAAGAAGAAGAGGGAACAGTGGGAGGGGCTGGCCGGATAGGAGCAATGATTCACCTTTCTAATAAGCATACATTTATCATTATTTATTTTAATTAATTTTCCAAACTCCGCCAGTGTTTTGCTGCCGGTCCCAAGGCTGGGTAAAGGAGAAGGGTTGGTGTATCAGGTCGGCAGCCGGCACCGGAAAAAAAATCTATTTATAAGATAGCTAAGATGAGTGATAGGAAGAGTAGAGATCTTGACCATGTTAGATGTATTAAAAATGGAGATGGTAAAGTTTTAGTTTGTGGGGAGGACATTAAGAAAAAATGGGAAATCTATTTCTTTAGTTTACTAAATGAGCATTCTTCAAGCACTTATGATTTGGACAATTACACCTTTCACCAAGGTACCAATGTCCGAATTTATATACGTAGAATTTCGATGTCCGATGTAAGAGAAGCTTTAAGGAGGATGAAACTTGGCAAGACACTAGGTCCTGATGAAATCCCAATTGAAGTATGGAAGAGCTTAGGAATCCATGGACTAATTTGGTTGACTAAGTTGTTTAATAAGATTATGAGCACAAGGAAAATGCCAAATAAATGGAGGAGAAACGTCATGGTTCCAATTTACAAAAATAAAGGAGATATTCAATGGTGGGTTAGTAGAGCGGTTAAAATCCCAGATTCCCATGGGGAGGTCTTGGGTTCGCACCCATCCGGCGACGTTTAATTTCCAGTATTAAAAAAACACCAGTATCAAAAAAAAAAAAAAAAAAAAAAAAAAAGAAGAAGAAGAATAAGAAAGAGATATTCATAGTTGTAATAACTATAGGGTCATTAATTGATGAGCCATACGATGAAATTATGGAAGAGAATAATTGAAACCCATTTGAGACACTTAACTACGGTTACGGAGAACAAATTTGGGTTTATGCCAGGAAGATCTACAACAGAGGCTATTTACCTAATTAGGAGACTTATGGAAAGGTATAGAGAATGTAAGAAAGACCTTCATATGGTATTTATTGACTTAGAAAAAGCTTATGATAGAGTCCCTAGAGCGTTAATTTGGCAAGTACTAGAGAAAAGAAGTGTTGCAAGTAAATATGTAGATATAGTCAAGGATATGTATGATGGTTCGGTAATTAGTGTTAGAACAATGGGGAACAAAGTAATGAACTCCCGATAATAGTTGGACTACATCAAGGGTCAACTTTAAGCCCATATCTATTTGCACTAGTAATGGATGAATTAACCAAAGACATTTAAGATGAGGTCCCCTGGTGTATGCTTTTTGCGGATGATATTGTGTTGATTGATGAGACCCAAGTGGGGATTAATACCAAATTAGAATCATGGAGAGTAGCTTTGGAATCAGAAGGCTTTAAACAATTAAACTTAGTAGATCAAAAACAGAATATCTAGTTTGTAACTTTAGTCATGATCGGGCAGATGATGAGGTGGTGATACTTGACGATAAAGAGATTCCTCAGAGTGATTGTTTTAGGTACCTAGGTTCAATCATAAGTAAAAGATGTGATTTAGAGGATGATGTTTCCCAAAGAATTAAAATAGGGTGGATGAAGTGGAGAGGTCCGTCCGGGGTCTTATGTAATCTGCATATTCCATTAAAGCTTAAAGGAAAATTTTATAGGACTGTTGTTCGACTAGCTATAATGTACGGTGCAAAGTGTTGCCCTGTTAAAAAGAATCATATAGATAAACTCAGTGTAGCAGAAATGAGGATGCTAAGATGGATGAGTGGCAAAATTATGAAGGATAAGATAAGAAATGATCATATTAGAGTTGGTCTGGGAGTTGCTCCCATAAGTGATAAGCTTCAAGAAAGTCGTTTGAGGTGGCACGGCCACGTTCAACGGAACCTATAAATGCCCCTGTACGGAGAAGTGATATAATCCCTATTGAAAAAACTAGAAGAGCTAGGGGTAGGCCTAAGATAACCTTAGGAGAAGTGGTGAGAAATGATATATATAGCTTAAGCCTTGTATTTAGCATGGCCTCGAACATAATTGATTGGAGGGCAAAATTCCATATAGCCGACCCCATTTAGTTGGGACAAGGCTTATTGTTGTTGTTGTTGTTGTTGTATTTGAATTAATTTTTCATGCTTAGTTAATTAAAAGATAGCTCATTGAGTATTTTATGTATTTTTTATGAATAAGGTGATTTTGGTTATTACAGATAATGTGGAGCAAAGTTGGCAAATATATTAAATATTAGAGGATTTTAATTAAAATAAAATCATGGAATTCAATGTTGCTACCCAGGAAATCATGAATGTTGAGATTCAACTTAATTGATGGAAGAAGAGCATGAATCTTAGCCAAATTGGAAACAGGTAGAGATCCAAGGAACAAAATTGGTAATAAGATCTGAAAATCATGTAAACATATTCACCTTGAATATTTTAGGCTTATCACTCTCGTATAAACTCGGATTGCAGTGATTCAAGATGCTATAGAAAGATAACAAAAATATCTACAACTTTTTAGTTTTGAGTTTTTCCAGAATCTTAACTTAATAAAGGTCGAATTGAATGGTAGAGATGACAAATTCATTGTGTGCGAGATATATAAAAAGGAGAAGCCAGCCACAGATGGAGAGAAGAAGACACTACCAAACAAAGTTGCCTTTGCAAAAGGACACTCTAAATGACAATAGAAGAAGACTCTACCAAACCGAGCTGCCTTTGCAAAACGACACTCTAAAAGAACATGATCGATAGACTCAACCAACTTCCCACATCTTTTGCAAGAGGGGTTGACTTTCAATTGTCTATCCCTCATTGCTTCGCTTGTAGCTAAGCCTTGTGTACATGCCCTCCATAAGAATGATTTCACCTTTAGCACGGTTTTGCAGTTTCAAATAAGTTTCCAAGCTATTGAAGTAACCAAATCCCATTTATGTTCCCTAGTAGATGAAGGAAGAAAGTTCATTCTTAATTTGGGCTCTACTATTACTTAACAAATGATAAGTAGATTTAAATGAGAAAAACCCATTCTTTGATGCCCTAGACTAGTTAGTCTTCAGCTTGGAATTGACTAAGTTTGATACTTCTAATCCTTCTCACATCCACTTCATTAAAAAATTGGACATGCTGATCATCCAACTTTACGGTACCATTCAAGGTTGCCAAGTGGCTAAGTTTAGCAACTTTGGCAATTTAGCATGTCTTCATTCTCAAATAAATTAAGCTATTTATGGAGAGAATAAGGCTGCATCATGTTGTGACCATGCCTCGATAATGCAGTTTTGGGAGCCTCGTTGATTGGGTAAGGCACCTGCTGTAACTGGTTCAAATTAAATTTTCATTTTTGTTTTGCAGATAAATACAACAGGTTGCCTTCAAGCGTCATGCCTTCCGTGTAAGAAGCTGAGCGTCCAATTGAACCAAATATTTGATTTGCACATTAGCTAGGTAAATGATGTATGTTTAGTTCTGCAAATTGATAAGCTGCAAATTTATGTTTATGGTCTCCAATAGCCCATTTTCTTCGCTCAACAAATCACCCAAATACCCCCTCCCAAAAAAAAAAATGACTCGTTGAGTGTGCAAACATAATTTATTTGTTTAGATTATTAGAATCGGACATCCAGTATTGATTTTGCAACCCAGGTGGAAAAAATGAAATAACTAATTCATATTCTAAGACTTACCATGTTTATGACGATTAGACCAAGTTTAGATTTTTGTTCCATCACAAAAACACTCAATTACCAGTAGATCTTTAAAGAAATTCTATATCTAGCAAAGATGATGCGTATTGCTTTGTGGTATCAAGAAACTTACGAATTTGCAGAATAATAAGCCAAAGTGGGAACCTGATGAGAGGCAAATGTAAACAGATGCAGGGACCAAAATGAGCAATATATCCAGCAATAGTGGAGAGAGACACAGCTTTGTTCCAAGCATAAATTCCTCCAACATCACTGAAAGTGAAGTACCCGGTATCTGGTGCTTAGTATTGATGAAACCTAAATACAAATGATCTAGCAACTACTACCAAAGATGCCCATCTTCCAAGTAAGACTACAAATGAAATCGGTTTCTTCAAGGCTATACACGAGTATTACAAAACTCACTATGAGTACAAAGGTCTACCAATGGTTACCAAAAAATAAAAATATCAACTATTTTTTAGACAGGCAAACAGGTGAAAAAGGTACCACCGTCATGCACGCCTATATTCATCTCTGCAGTCACCAATTACTTTTAGAAGGTTCTTTCCTATATTTGATACTTCTTGGATGTTATTTTCATCATCCTCGTCAAGAACTAATGACAGCACAGCATTTGCATCTTGGATATACTCAGAGAGACCAAGCCAAACTCCAATCATCGACCCTGCCACGGATGGCTGGATACACAAGCCAAACCATAAGTAATTAATGGAATGAATCATCAACGACCCATGTTCTAAACCAACCTGAGGAAAATAGAAAGCAAAATTTACCTGATCTAGGATATATCTAACAGCAACCGTTGGAACTGAGACTCCATGTTTAGAGGCTACCTTTTTTAGCGTTTGAAGCAGGACTTGAAAGAGGCTCCACCCACCCCAGGCATCAACCATCTTCCATATTTATCACAAAACCACATAAATGAGACCCTGTAATCTGATTATAAATTTTACGAGAAAAAAATAGAGGCGTGCTTCTTGATTCAAATTGCTTGAAAATATGCCAACATATTGTCATGATCGTTAAGCACTTGATATGATGGTAATCTTTTGGATGGTTACTTCCATAAAGCAGACACAAAAACTTTGCCAAACCATGTCTGTTAATGCATTTAAAAAGGAGAGCAACGTTTCCATGTAATACCCTTTTGTACTTCTGGAAGGAGGGAGTGTTTAATGGAGGCCCAGCGAAAGGAATTGCTAAATTGGTATCAAGGAACTTTTCAGACAAGAGACCACCCAACACTGTGCCATACCTGCATTTCAGAGTTAGTTAATACTTGGAAATAGTGCAGGAATTATGCTTGGGATCATCTAGTAATATTATTGTGATAATACACCATGTAAGCAGTTTCAGTGATCGATCTTGAAGATTTAATCAATGGGTCACCTCTTGATAAACAAGAGCCAAAGAACCTTAAACAACCAACCTAATTTCTTTAGTCAAGAAGACACATGAATCAAAGACAGGAATTGCCCAAGATCTTGGACATATGCTTTCAAGTTAGGATGATAAAGGAATCATCATTGAACTAGATGGCACCCAAACAACTAGTCCAATTTCAAGATGGAATCTAAGAGGGGAGAGAGACGTTATCAGTTTTACACCAGTGAGTTGACACAGTTCAGACATTTTTTGTTGAGGACGCATATCAACAATAGAATGTTGCACCTACACAAAGCCCCACAACACATCAAAATAGGAGTTATGCAAAATAAAAAATAAACTAATGACTAACAAATATTTAATCTTGGAAAACTTCTAATCCACCTGATTCCTGACAACTGGAACCCCATTTTCCAGGATTATTTGTAGCCTTTTCAGTATCAAAATTTGCCGAGGCCACCGTCTTAATTTTACTTGCATAGCTTTTAGAATAATCCACTACAAGCAGAGCATGTGGGTCTGCAACCTAAATGATAGAATGTTCATGGCAAACAAGGTAGCCCGGATTGGAATAATCCCACCTGATTCAAGGGCAAAAGAATTTAAAAGTAAGAAATAAGAGAACTTAACATATCTTAGAAAGAGTAGAGGAGTTTGTTACCAACCCCACCCCCCACCCCCTTCTTTCTCTGCAGCTCCAGCTTCAGCATCTTCTCCCCTTCCTCCCCTACCCCCAAGACTCTCTGCTCCCCATCTTTGTCAATCTAACCCTCAATTTTGCAGATATCCCACCCTTTCAGATCGGCAAGGTGCTTAAGTGCATCGAGGTAGCCCAGATTGGAATAATCCCACCTGATTCAAGGGCAAAAGAATTTAAAAGTAAGAAATAAGAGAACTTAACATATCTTAGAAAGAGTGAGGAGTTTGTTACCAACCCCACCCCACCCCCTTCTTTCTCTGCAGCTCCAGCTTCAGCATCTTCTCCCCTTCCTCCCCTACCCCCAAGACTCTCTGCTCCCCATCTTTGTCAATCTAACCTTCAATTTTGCAGATATTCCAAATCCTAAATTCATCAGCTTAAGTTCTTCAATGCCAAAAGAAGACACCGTAATAAAGAATTCAATCCAAAGGCTACGACGGTGAAGTAACGGTGAAGTCTCCTATTTTTGAACTCATATAAAAAATACTAATGTATAACCACAACTCCACAGCCAAACAGACTACCAAAAATGAATGAACAGTAACCTGCTCGAAGGATCCAACATGAGCAGAGCAAATGACCATACATAAAGATCTATCCCACCAAGTGTGCACAAAGTTATAGCAGGAAATTGAAGAATTCATGTGATAGAGACACCATTGGCTTGTCTTTTTATCTAAACTTCAGCTGTACTCAATCCAAGTAATTCATCTCTTATATTTATCAAAGAATATTTCTTCTTTCCAGAATGTTATAAATGGCTCGGAATTCAACAGAATGGTGAATATATGGCCAACCAGTGCCACGGAAAAAGTCCCCCCAATGTGGTATAAAACTTCGCCCTAATTCCCCCCCCCCACACACACACACAGACCCATTCTTAGGGGGGGCCACCTTTGAACACTAACAAGGTGGACCTCCCCTGTGAATGTATGGTGGGGGGTTGTGTCCGAGGACAATGTTGTACACTACTCTCTAGGGTTGACAAGCGGACTCTTCCCAACCAGCTCAGTTGCTGGCTGAACTCCCAATCACCTACTAGTTAAGAAGTCAAGCGACATACAACTGTCGGTATACAATATGTCCCCTAAAAGAATGAAACAATGAAGAATCAAAAGCCAGGTAAGGAAATAGATACATCTCATGTTATGATGTTATCTATTAATGCATACATCATCTTAACATTTACAATACTATACTACCATGATTAGACACCCAAGGATATGGTATCTCATGAGTGTCTCTGCTCTACCTTAAACCTTCACAAATTAAGCAATTTTACAACTTTTAACTAGCCTCCATTACAAAAAATTAAAAATTAAAAAAAATTACTGCAACAAGACAATTTGGTCTTAATAAAATATTTCTATTTCTCATAATTTCATATTAGAAACCAGCTATTTAAGTGGCAGCAGTATAAGCTCTGTTTAAAAGGAATTTGTATTTTTGAATTAAGGATGAGCATATTGCTAGTTTTTATATACAATCAAACTGCTACTCAATTACCAAAAAACAGAAAAACTGCTACTTGGAAAGAATGTAGCAAAAAGGTCTGAAAATCCTACCTCATCCGACCGCTCCTTCATTTCCCTAAACCCTTGAAGTCATACCTCATCCCTCCACCAGAAGTTTTCCCCAATTCTCATCAATCATCACCATCCACCTTGGTTTTTTTTTTTTTTTTTTGGATAAACAACCATCCACCTGGGTTAGTGCCATGCAAGAATGTTAATGTTGATTATATAGTTCATGGATCAACCACCTGCCTTTTAGATGCTAAAGATACGGATTTAGGGCTTGTAGTTCATCATTCACTTGAGAAGATACAACTCAATTATTACCACTCATTCTCTCTATCTAGTCATGCTTATTTGTTCTACAAACGGAATGGCCTTTGATGATCCTAGAATTAGAAAGGGATGCAACAAGACAATAGCGATTTGAGTTTTGTTGAATTTTTTAGGATTTGGTCTTTCTAATTGAGTCTTGTATGGTTCCTTTTATGGTGTAATCTCTTTCTTCTTTTTTTCCTTTTTAAATTTAATACAATCAATCTTTATTTAAAGAGAGAGAGAGAGAGAGAGAGAGAGAGAGAGAGAGAGAGATTATTGATTGTATAAAAGGTTGACAACCTAATTGGTGCATTGTAATATATTCAGGGAATTGTTAAGATAGAGAATATAGTGGCTAGTTGTTGATATATTCATGAATGTCAAATTAATTACACTTGGTTAAGAGGCAGAGTAAAGTAGAGGAAATCTTCATTATTGATGAGTTTGATTCTGTTTGGCCAAATAAAACAATTTGATAAATAAATGAACATAGTAAAAGTCTGGAAGCCAATCAAGGAAAAAATAAAAGGGAGCCAGTTCAATTGACAAAAACATAGAAAGTACAAAAAAAAGATGCCCCACCTCAAAAGCTCTCTAAACCCCCCCGCCCCCCCCCCCCTCTTTCTACCAAGGAACTGGTGTGAACCATACAGGTGCAGACAAATATGAATGTGAAGCATTTGAGAAAATAGCCTCAATGCTATTATCTTTTAAGTGAAACACACCCAAATCCTTACAAGCAACTCTCTCACATCTTGATAGAAACCGCATGGCATCAAATTTGTAAAAGTAATCATTTGTAAAATATATAGAGTTTCCTTTAAATTCAGGATAGTCGAATGCCGAGACAGAAATGCCAGTACTTGTGCCAATAAATAACATTTGATCGCCTAAGTCTTCAACCTTAATCCAGCACTGGTGAGGTAGATCTAACTTATATACCTTGAACATAAAAGTTGTTGGAAGATGAGATTTACGAGTGAAATCAACTGCAATGAATTTGGTCCATCTTGCAACCACTAGCAACTCTCCACAACATTCCACCAAATAAAGTGAACTATATTCATGTTCATCCAATTGTTCCATTGGTGGAGGGGCAATGTTACAACTTGTTTCCCTTGGTTGAGGAGATAACTCCAGAAGTATAAGATCAAAACTGAACTTAATCGTATATAATTTTCCTTGATAGACGATGAGGTCTTCATATCCAAGAGTTCGTGGTTCTATAAAGTCCTTTGTCAAGGCGGTCCATGCTCTATCTCCTGGTCTACAGAAGGCTAAATGACGGCTCATATGAATAGCTACGACCCAACAATCATCCCTTGCCACCGAAGAAGGGTTTCCAACCAAATTGGAATCGTCAGCAGCAGAAGCAGCAGAAGGAGAGGACGACAACATAACTTTGCGAATATAATTCCAGGTGGGTTCAAGGCCTAAATAAGGAAGAGTACAACTATGTGGAAGTTCAATACGGACAGGAGTAAATGGATTCAGAAGGTACATGTTTCCGTCTAAATTAGCCAACATTACCAACCAACCCCAGTTTGACCCACAACAGCGAGCACCACGGAATATTTGAGGCATCTTTAACCTAAAAACTTCGTCATGGAGGAGACTGAAAAACCCCCGATGATGATGATCATGATAACCATGATGACACACTGAATGATGACGATAATAAGGACACTCTGACTCCATGTAGGAAAGCATGAGCCATGGGAATTGAGGTTTGGGGAGAAATTGATGCCGTATGGCAGCAATGGCGATGGATTGCCATTGTCGGCACACGGAACCGAAACGATGGAAGCCCACAAAGTCTAATTTGTTTATTATCAGAATCTGAATTTCATCTGGAAGTAGGGCAATAGAATTAGTAAGGATACCATTATTCTTAACACCAGAATGGCAGTTAACGGTTGAAACCTTCAACCGCTTACTAGTATTTGAAGTGGAAGCCATATAAGCTAAGTTACAAAGACTCAGAGAGAAGGAGAAAGAAAAAACTACTGAATTACATAGAGTACCTGTATTCTGTATGGAGGGGATCGACTGATCCTCAATGGTCTGATATGCGATGTTGTTGAAGAAGAAGAAAGAAAAACACCCGCTCCGCTCAGCTCCGCTCAGCTCCGCTCAGCTCCCTGGGCTCTACCGGATTTTATATTTCTTGGTTCCAGGTTTAGACTCCCCCTCCCTCTCTCTATATATATATTAAATCCCTCCTTTCCTATTTCGGGTAGGATTAGCTTCTTTAGTTTTTACCCATCTGCCTTTCCCACCTCTAATATGATTATGATTATATTATTATTATTATTTTAATTTATCTAAGATTCGGGCCAATTTGCGTTACAACTTACATGCTCCATGTCTCGACCGATCGAGAACCAGAGATGTCCTAGACGGCTAGACCCCGATGTTTTAAGTTTTAACATAACAATACATTTTTCTTATTACCACCCATTCTGATATTAATCTAAATTATAATCAAAATCGAAACACCATTAAGTTACTATTTTTTTTTTCCAAAAGAGGTCACTTCTCTTTTTCTCAAATTTCTTATCATTTTTTCCCCTAATCTTTTCAAAACGGTTCTATCACCGAAGAGTCTTTTATCTCCACTTCTCTTTGGGTTCCACACTTTCACTTGCAATTCTCTATCTAAGAGTGTCAATTCGGTACGATACTAATAATTCGATATGGTATCAGTACCATACTGAATTTCAAAACTAGGTTTTGAAACTATACCATACCAAATTTATACAATACGGTATTAAATTGTATTTTGCATGACGGTACGGTACAATTTTCAATGCAAAAACGATGCTTAAAAACAGAGTAAATTCGGTAGAATTTCGGAACGAAAGAAACCAGAGTATAATTTTTTTCTTTGCATATTTAAATATCTCAATACCCAATTCAATTGAAGTTTAATGCATTCTCATTAGACTAATGTTACTAACGATGTCTACAAAATCAACATAAGGTTAAAACAAAAAGGTGGTAAACTAAGAGATGGCCATACAGGAAGTGTGTCAATTTAAACTTGAGACTAAAAGGCAAAGGCAAGGATGAATTAAACATATGCAGCCGTAGCTGATTAGATGTGTAGTGGCATACTAGAAATTGAATCACGATAGCAGTCGAGGTTCAAGGAATTCCTAACACTATGTTGTGAAAAATCTCACAACTTTGAATTTTTTTTGTTTGTCAAAGCACATTTAGCTTAAATTTATTCATGTTATGACCATGCCTAGATACTACAGTTTTGAGAGCCTTGTTGACTTGGTAAGGCACCTGCTGTTATATGTTCAAATTTAATTTTCATTGTTGTTTTGCAGATGAATATTGTAGGTCGCCTTCAAGCTTTGTGCCTTCTGTGAAAGAAGCTGAGCGTCCAATTGAACCAATATTTGATTTGTGCATTAGCCAAGTAAATGATCTCATGTTCAATTCTACAGATTGATAAGCTGCAAATTTATGTTTAGGGTCTCCAATTCGCCAGTCTTCTTCGTTCTCCAAATCACCCGATACATCTCTCCTCACACCCAACACGAACCCCCTAAAAAAATAGAGTAAACAATCACTTTAGAGTATTGGAATCGATTTCAACATCCCAGGACTAATTTTGCAACCCAGGAGATAAAAATGCTAGATCAAATTCCTACTCCAAGACTCACCATCAATATGACGGTAAGTTGAGATTTTTGTTCCATCACCAACACTCAATAACTAATAGATCTTAAGAGAATTTCTCTATCCAAAAAAGATGATCCGTATTGCTTTAGGGCATCCAGAGACTCAAGTTTGCAGAAGAATAGGTCAAAGTGGGAACCTGATGAGGGCCAAACCTAAACAGATGCAGGAATTGAATGAGCAACACATCCAGCAATAGTGAAGAGAGATGCAGCTTAGTGGAAAAGTGAAGCACCGGTGTCTGACACTAAGTATTGATGAAACCTAAATATAAATGTTCTAGCAACTCCCACCAAAGATGCCCATCTTTACTACGAATGAAATTCAAGGCTATAAACGAGTATTACACAACTCACTCGGTGCAAATGTTTACCAAAAAATAAAAATATCAACTATTTTTCAGACAAGGCAAACATGTGAAGGAGGCACCGCTGTCATGCACGCCTATATTCATCTCCGCAGTCACCAATTATTTCTAGAAGATTCTTTCCTTTCTTTGATACTTCTTGGATGCTATTTACATCATCCTCATCAAGAGCTAATGAGAACACAGCATTTGCATCTTGGATATGCTCAGAGAGCCCAAGCCGAACTCCAATCATTGACCCTGCCACGGATGGCTGGAAACACAAGCCAAACCAAAATAAGTTATTGATGGAATTAATCATAAACCCATGTTTTATACCAACCTGATGAAAGTGAAAAGGAAAATTTACCTGATCTAGGATATATCTAACAGCAACCGTTGGAATTGAGACTCCATGTTTAGAGGCTACCTTCTTTAGCGTTTGTAGCAGGACTTGAAAGAGACTCCACCCACCCCAGGCATCAACCATCTTCCATATTTACCACAAAACCACATAAATTAGACCCTGTAATCTGATTATAAATTTTACGAGGAAGAAACAGAGGCTTGCTTCTTGAGTCAAATTGCTTGAAAACATGCCAACATATCGTCATGTCCGTCAAGCCCTTGACATTATAGTAATGTTTTGGATGTGGTTACTTCCATACAGCAGACGCAGAAACTATGCCAAACCATATCTGTTAATGCATTTAAAAAGGAGAGCAATGTTTCCATGTAATACCCTTTTGTACTTCTGGAGGGAAGGAGTGTTTAATGGAGGCCCAGCAAAAGGAATTGCTAAATTGGTATCAAGGAACTTTTCAGACAAGAGGCCACCCAACACTGTGCCATACCTGCATTTCAGAGTCAGTTAATACTTGGAAATAGTGCAGGAATTATGCTTGGAATCATCTAGTAATATTATTGTGATAATACACCATGTAAGCAGTTTCAATGATCGATCTTGAAGATTTAATCAATGGGTCACCTCTTGATAAACAAGAGCCAAAGAACCTTAAACAACCAACCTAAATTCTTTACTCAAGAAGACACATGAACCAGAGACAGGAATTGCCCAAGATCTTGGACATATGCTTTCAAGTTAGGATGATAAAGGAATCATCATTGAACTAGATGGCACCCAAACAACTAGTCCAATTTCAAGATGGAATCTAAGAGGGGAGAGAGAGACGTTATCAGTTTTACACCAGTGAGTTGACACAGTTCAGACATTTTTTGTTGAGGACGCATATCAACAATAGAATGTTGCACCTACACAAAGCCCCACAACACATCAAAATAGGAGTTATGCAAAATAAAAAATAAACTAATGACTAACAAATTTTTAATCTTGGAAAACTTCTAATTCACCTGATTACTGACAACTGGAACCCCATTTTCCAGGATTATTTGTAGCCTTTCAGTATCAAAATTTGTCAAGGCCACCGTCTTAATTTTACCTGCATAGCTTTCATTAGAATAATCCACTACAAGCAGAGCATGTGGGTCTGCAACCTAAATAATAGAATGTTCATGTCAAACAAACCCACCTTCTTCTTTCAGATCAGTAAGGTGCTTAAGTGCATCGAGGTAGCCCGGATTGGAATAATCCCACCTGATTCAAGGGCAAAAGAATTTAAGAGTGAGAAATAAGAGAACTCAAGATATCTTAGAAAGAGTAGAGATTTTTGTTACAAACCCGGTGGACCATTGTTCTAACCTTATTTATTTGGTCACCCCACACAACTAACCCTTTTATGGGTGACATACGGTCCTACTGTGATTTTTCCCCTCCATCTCTATTCAACACCCCCCCTCCCCCTTCTTTCTCTGTAGCTCCAGCTTCAGCATCTTCTCCCTCTCCCTCCCCCTTCTTTCTCTGTAGCTCCAGCTTCAGCATCTTCTCCCTCTCCCTCCCCTACCCCTAGGACTCTCTTCTCCCCATCTTATCAATCTAACCCTCAATTTTGCAGATATCCCAAAACCTAAATTCATCAGCTGAAGTTCTTCAATGCCAAAAGAAGACACCTAAATAAAGAATTCAATCCAAAAGCTACAATGGTGAAGTCTCCTATTTTTCAACTCATATCAACAATGCTAATGTATACCCACAACTCCACAGCCAAACAAAATACCAAAAATGAATGAACGGCAACCTGATCGAAGGAAACCAACATGAACAGAGCAAATGACCTCACATAAAGATCTATACCTCCAAGTATGCACAAAGTTATAGCAGGAAATTGAAGAATTCATGTGATAGACACACCACTGGCTTGTCTTTTTATCTAAACTTTTAGATGTACTCAATCCAAGTAATTCAACTACCCAAAACATTGTCCAAACTACTATTAAAATTAATTTCAAAAGTATTTAAAAGTATTAACCTGAATTGAGAAAGATCAAAAACCAAGAAGCATCCTGTTCTCTTCATATTCAATATTGTTTTAACACAGAAATTACTTTAAGAGAGAATTTTTGGACTTCATTCACGAAAGTAGGAACGGGAACATATACTGTACCAATGAAACTGAAGCATGTCTAGGGAATCAACATCCATTCTCTTCCGTGAAATATTGATGTTGTCCTTAACGTAGCGACTTGTCATCTTAACTGGAGGTGGCACCCATTTTGTAAGACTGCATCATGTAAACTAAAGGAGTCAAAGCAGCTTGCACTTCAAGCAATTAAAATTTGGGGAAATGATGTAAAAACTTCAGTTGGTACAATCCCTCTCTTCCCAAACCCTGTCCATCCCTCTCACCCTTATATGAATCATGAGGCACCCCCTCCCTTCAATTGGCTTGGCATGGGAGATGCCATTACATGTGGTGCTAAATAATTCTCCACCTTAAAATTTTGATCTATGCCTTTGCATAGCCAGTAAAACTGCATCCCAGATTGTAACACAAAGAGAAATTCTGGACCACAGAACATGTACTTACTTGGACAAATAAGCAAGTGACTGTGTCTGGGTGTGTGTTACAATCTCCGTCCCTTCCTTTGCAGTAAGTACTTTTTCTTTTTCGCTCTTTTTTTTTTTTTTTTTTTTTGGGGGGGGGGGGAAGGGTTGGTTGAATTGTTGTTTATACTCGATTGGGTATTAACATCAGGTTATTTCAGGTGCTAAGTACATCAATGCAGCTACATATATTTCAGCAGTTGACCTTCTTCAGATCAATTAGAACTACATTTCTGTCTGATTACTTCTCCACAATAAGCTACGAGGTCTTAAAACAATACAAAGCTTCTTCTTTTTGCTATAAAAGAAGATAACTGAATTTGCAAAGACATGTGTACTTCACTTATAGCAGAAGACTACCAAACACGTGAGCAAATCCTTGCTAAAATTTTCCATTGTTCAAAATTTCTAATTAAGGGCAAACAATTGAAATACTCTTGAGAGATAATACAGGTCTTAAAGCTCACAGACAAAATCCTTGATATGTCATAAGAGTATCATCCAGTAGTCTGGAAAGCCTAAAAATCCACTAAATCTTTTGACAATAAGATAAGTGAAAAATAAAAGAAGGTCACAACTTCTTAGTTCACCACTTTGGTGACAAGTTGTTCTATTCTATAAAAGCAGGCTCGAAATTGATGTTCTTCCCCAAGCCAAAAAAACACCATCCACCAGATTGAAGGTCAATCCAGTGATTCACCCAACAAAAGTAAAAGTATAAGTGCATGGTTAGAACTCACCCTCTGACCTGTTCCAATAACTCCGGTGGGCGCTCACGGCGAACTTTGTTGATGAAAATGCCATAAAGATCTTCTGCAGGACCATCTGTGTACCAAACAGAAAAAGAGTGGATTATGAACACTAAACATACGTCTAGCAATAACTGTCTAACCCTCAAAAGGATTTATGCAAAACAAAGACTAATGCTACAACTAGAAGAAGTGTAGGTGACCCTAGCAACGTCTGTCATTGCCAACATCACCCACAGGTCATTGGCACATTCTGGCATGACCATTCTTATGCCCACACTACAGTAAAAAAATATGGGCAATAACGCAATTTGAAGTTTATTAGATAGTGCGATTTCAATCATCCTTTTGAGTTTAAAGGTCTCAACAAATATCAGCCAAGTCAAATGTAGAGAGCCCAAATCGGTGCATCGATGTAATTGCCTCGACCGAGTCTACACCTACCTCTCAGGAAGGGGGAGAAGACGAAAACTTGAACTCAGAAGGAAAATTTGCAGAGTGAGTGGAGGTTAGGGATGTCATTCACTGAGTTCTGCGTTTTGTTACCTTTTTCTTGTCTAATTGCTATTTCCATTGAGGATAGCGAAACCCGAATCGAATGACGGGTAACTTAAAAGTACAATTTTGTACAAATTGGTTTAGGGCAAAAAGGGAATCTGAGGTGATAACTCACAGTGGTCGGCCATGTCGAATGTGAAAAGGCCGGCGTCGGCATAACGAAGCATAGCGTCAACGGCATCGTCACGATCGATTCGGCCCCAACCACCACTGGTCTGCCACATTCCATTGACAACTCTGCAGATATTCAGGGAGTCGTTTCCGTTGCTCACTGTGGTTACCTTTTCCCTGTCTTTCTGCTCACATCGCAACGATTGTGCCCCGAGTTTACGAGGTTCAGATCGGCTCTTAGTTGTTGTATTGATGCGATTCGAAAATGAGTTCAAGGCAGAACCAAATCGTTTGCTAGGAGTGGAGACGAAATGGCAGTGATGGTGGTGAAGGGAGGCGGCCATTTCTTCAGCTCCTCCTGTAATGTGAGAAGAAAGCGCGGGAGAAGAGACCTCCCAGCCCAGCTCTCAAGAGGATAAGGCCGTAAACGGTAACCATGGCGCCAGCGTATCCATGCGTCCATCTGGAATCTGTTAACCATAATACAGTTGCGCTCTTTCTTTTCAGTTTGGGCCTTAAGGGCTGCAACAATTATGGGTTGGGCCGGTCTTTTGAAACCACCAGGTGGAATCCTGCGTCTTCTTAACTGGGCTTTGGCTCAGTTAGGCCATGATGTTTCTTGTTTTGTTTGCCCTGAGAGGGGCGGTCGGGGGAATTTATCCAGTCCATTTTCTTGTCAAAAATATACTATTTTTATTTTCTTATATATGTATGACACATGTTTCAACATCACATCAGATGGTTGAAATTCATTTGTTATTCACATTAAAGAATTGTGATTAAATTTAAAAAAAATATATGTGACTTGTAAATTGCCATCAACTTTTTAATATGATGTTATGACACATATCCCACATTTACAAGGAAATAAATGGTCTATTTTCTTCTCAAAAATTGACAAGATATTAGTACCCCCTCTTTTTTAGTGACACCAGATCTGAGTCTAGTAGCCATGGGATCTAGAGAGGTTATGGAATGGTTTGATGGGTTCAAGTTTGCAACCGAATCAAAGTCTAGTAATATAATTATGTTTGAAGTAAATGTCAAATTAGTCGATTTAGGATATCCAACCATTGGGCCACACCAAGAGACTAAGGAAAAATGTCCACTCTGGTTTAGGGCAAGCTTTCCTCAACCTTAGGTCTTACCCTACTCTCATTTAATCTTACCTTAAGGTCATAAATTCCAACCACTAACCTTTTCTTTGAGTTGGGGGATGAAAATTGTTCTTAAGAATATGGTATCTCATTTTTATTTTTATTTTTCCTTTCTAGTAAATGGGTATGTCATCTTCCATTCAACTAGTGGGTACACACAAGGCCAACCCTGACACATACTATAGTTTATATTTTTATTATATATATATATATATATATATATATATATATATATATATATATATATATATATATATATATATATATATATATATATATATATATATATATATATATATATATATATATATATTTGTATGAAACTCATCCATTCATAGAAAAATGTGAGTTACACTTGGGGAACAGCCAACGGCTACTATAGCTTATATGGAAGAAGAGACAAAAATGACTTGGGATTTTAATCATATAACTATAAAAGATAACCCTTTGTCTTAAATCCTTGTTTAATCCTCACAATAGAGAAGACTAGAATACCTTGATAATATTTTAAATGACTCTTGACTTAATTTATATCCATAGGTCCACATTAAAAATTAATCAAATTAGTCTATAAATCACCAATACTGCAGAGTTTGACAGAGGAATCATTTATACATATTTTTAGTAGTTTGGTGAATAATTATATATTATAGAATTCGTTTTATGGATAAGCATACTTTGTATTTACGAAAAACAAGTAAAGAAGCATGCTTATCAAATACATTTCTTGTATGTTGATACTCAGGGTGTGAGAGGAATGAATCAATTTCAATGAAAATGTCAAAATTCTTTCTCTTTCTTTTTTGGTAATACAAAATTCCCTCTGTGGTAACACTTCTAAGTAGATATTGCATTTCATTTTTTACCTGTGACTGTAGTCAATGGAAGCAAGGGTCGAATTCACGACCTCTCCACTGAAAAGTATGGATCTTTACCACTCAACCAACCCTGCAATGGCAATTCTTTTTTTCCCAAAAAGAAAAAATCAAATACAACTCTGTCACGTGAGTAATAGATGAAAACGAAACTGCCCGTCTAAAACGACAACAGCCACATGATCATTGAAGAACCAGTTGGGTGTTTTAATAAAACAAATAACTCATTCTTTTTTTTTTTTCTTCTTTTTTTTATAGAATTATTTTCTTTTTCTCATCGATGAATGCTGGCAGAATCTATTACAGTGTTTGTTTACAGATTAGATGGGCCGAGAAACTAGGAAAGAATGAAATATTTATTGTTTAGGGATGCGGAAGTTACCTGGAAAAAAAAAAAAGAGTTTTTGACTAATGAAGTAAGAGAGTTGTCCATTGGACTTTCCATTCCACTCAACTGAGGAATATTAAAAGGCCCATTAAAAAGGAGACCTGTCGGTTAGCTACTGATCTTCACCAACGCTTCAATATGGTGAGGAAAGATTACTATTCTCGCTCTCCTTTCTTTGAAAAAAAAAATGTAAAGTAAAGAAAAATAATTGTTTAAAGAGACCTAATATAGAGGATCATCATTGTCATTTTAAAATATTAGGGGAGAATGGAAAAGACAAGTGAGAGTTATTTTTTTGGGGAGAATTAAAGATGAAATTCTTGTTAGATAAATAATTTTCTTAGATAGTAAAAATAGTATGAATTAAAGGAATTTTTTCTAAATTTGGTTAGTTGTCGGCAAGAATAGCAAAAATGTTCTTACAATCGGCAAGTACTTGAATTTTTTCTTTTTGGAATTGGTAGCTTTATTTTAAGCGTACGGACTATTACGTATACTACTACAGGTGTGTCGAACTTGTGATCGTTTTACAAAAGATGTTGGTAGTCATTATAGACGAGCAACCCTTCAATTAATGAGCATTATAAAGTCCTTATATAGATGGGGAGTCTAATTTAGGAGAAATATATTGTTAGCTTCTCAAAGATAGATTCAAAAACAGATCATCTTCAATCTTCATCCATAGTGTAGGGGATGGATGGACGGCCAGGATCTGGATCCTGTAGATTCTCCTTCTACGGCTGTGATGAAAAAGCTGAGGGCAGGGTAGTTGCACCATATACTCGTGAAAGGGAGACCTGTTGGGTATGATGGATCCTCACCAACTGTTCAATACATGTTACGCATGTGTTGTTTTGGTTTTTTAATTTTTCCTATCTAATTATTGAATTATTGATCCCAGCTTTTTTTGTATTTAACTTCCGTTTTTGAAGCTGCAGTTGCTACTTGTTTTGCTTTGAGAGTTTGAGTTGGAAAAATTCAAATTAGAAATGGATAGGAATGAGAGCCTTGGGCTTTCAGATAATGAAAACGAGGAGGAAGACAACTATGACTCATCAGCAACATGGCAACAGTTACAGATTCTTCAGTCTCTCATTCCTAATTGTAAAAATAAGGTACATTTTCCTCTTTAATTTTTCTATTTCTTTTCTGAGACTCACAGATCTCTGGCTTTCTTTTCTCTTGAAGGAAGATTCCTTCGAAACGGCTTTTTGAAGGCTTCATCAAGCACTTACTTGAGCTTAATTGCATGGGTTTTTCATTTTTTTTTTTGTTTTTAATTTCCCCTGAAACTTTTCTCTTTACTGTTCTCTAATGTGACAGACCGACCCAAGATCAATCCTAGAAGATGCTTCTGATTATGTGCATAGAATTCAGCAACAGATGGAGGAAATTGAGAAAGAATTATCAGAAACGACGGAAGAGAATGGAAGCTCATCAAGGAGCAGTAGCAGTTGCAGTGGCTCAATAAGTTCAGAACCCAAGATATTGAGGGTAAGTAGGTTTTCTGGGCTGATCATCTATTTAGTGTTTCTGTTAATCTCCTGAAATCAAATATCAAACAGGTGGTAACAGAGAAACTGGTAGGGGACAGATTTGTGGTGAAGATCAGTTCCAAGAAAGGGCCTGGTGTAGCTGCTCAGGTACAGCGCGTCTTTGAGTCTTTGGAGCTGGACGTGAAAATGACTTCAATTTCAGTCCAAGAGAATACTCCATTTGAGATGTTAACCACAGCTATAGTTGAGGTAAACTTCTCAAATTCTAATTTTTCTCTCTTATTAGGGATTTCGGGATCGAGAAACCATTCTTAGAAGTCCACTCAGTAAAATATCAATTATCTCTGCCATTCTCGTCTCCCCTTCCATGAGTGACCAGCAAGATCTCAAATGATCTGACTGAACCATAAATACACTAGAGCGCCCAGATACACTTGGGTTACTGACTTACTGGGAAACTAAAACAATCCTGCGGTTCTCAAAATTGCAAACCCAGGGAATATATATAGTGAACACCTGCTCCATTAATCCCATCTAAAGCAGCAAAAAGTTATATAATTGAACGAATGGTTTCTCCAAGTAGTTTTCCATCAATTCTGCTGATTAGAAAAAACTTTTTTCATACAACATACTAGTTATATAAAATGGGTAATTCTCTGGTTGATTTACTTTGTTTATCTTTATAAATTTGAAATCATTCTTTGAAGGTGACAAGAAATAATTTGACTGAAGAGGAACTACATGATCTTATAACGAGAGGGGCGAAAAAGCTTGGGTTAGTTCAGTAAGTAACCCACCTAAAGGCTAAAGCTGTTTAGTGTTAATAACTAATTGCTTCTGCTTTTGGTTCGTGGTGATTGTATATTTTATCTTTGATAAACAGATGGATTTAAATGATATTAATGCTCTTCACTCTTCAGGGTATGAATGAATCTGTCAAATTCCAAGGGGAGTTAGGAAAAAGCACTTCGATCAATCGTCTGCAACAACATATATAGCGAGTACTGTACGTGCACAGTAGCTGATTTACGGAGTTACAGGCTTTGGCCTAGGCCTCTTTCTCTGTGTGGTGGTCTCTTACTTGAAGGTACGGCCTGATTTTCCACCATTAAGAAACCTGAGGGAAGGGATGAATTAAGGATGGATTTGTTTTCTCTGATATATCTAAATTGTAATAATAATATTTTTCATCTCATTCAAGGCATGTCAATCTTGTTCCCAGATATCCTAATGTGTGATCAACTTGTCTTTGATAAGAAAACTTAACAATCCATTTATAAATCAGATATATAATGTTGGTTTTTTTCTTTTTTTTTTTCTGTGTTAACTCAAGCTTTTATGTGTTCTGCTGAAGGAAAAAAGAAAGAAAAAAGAAAGTGTCTTGATCTGAGTAGTCTTTATGTGTGTACTATCTCTTGCGTTTTGATCATTATGATTGTGGTTATAAAAGAAAAATATATATCATTTGCTTCAGTCATGTGCATTTATGATCGAACGGAATTTTGGACTGTCAGATTAGAAATTTCGGTCGAGATTTCGATTTCGACTGTTTAATCTCAATGGTTGAGTAGTACTTCATGACAGGACTAAAGCAAGGCCCATAATTGTGCAAGTAACTCATTTCAAAGCAATTGTATACTAGTTATAATAATGTTGAACCTTATTCAATTCCATCAGCGTTAAGTTGCTCTGACCTTACACCTGTGTCTTTATAGGTAAGGAAATCACTTAAAATTAAGTGATTAGGGATTCTTGAGTTTCCTTTTACAAAAGAAACTAATCAATGTTTCGCTTAATAAAGCTAATTAAAACTAAGTTTGCATTTACAAAACTAACTAAAACAGTGGTTTTTCATTCTCTTTAGACATTTTTTACCCTTAAAACTAACCACAGCGAAGGAAAAAATTACTATTTTTGTCCAAAACAAGAAAAGTCATTATTTTTTTTTATCCTTTCAACATTTTCACCCTTATATCAGTATAGTCAATTTTTTGAGTAAAAATGTCTAAAAAGACAAAAATAAATTATTATTCTGATTAGTTTTGTAAATGCAAACTTAGTTTTAATTAGTTTGTTAAGTGAAATATCAACTAGCTATTTTTGTAAAGAAAAATCTTAAAATTGTTGATTACCTAATTTTTCCAAAAAAAAAAAAACCACTAAATACATGTCGAGCTCAGAACAGATTTGGTGTGGTTTAAACGAAAAAAAAATTCTATTAAAAACTCTAATCTGAAACGAACCTGCCCATTAAAAGTAGTGAACCCTCTAATTTCAACAAATTTTCCTTATACCACCCAATTAGAGTGAATCCAGCAACAAAGCCATTATTTATTTGATGCATGTTTTTAATCTGATTAATTTCTCAAGCACAAAATGGGTGGAGCTGAGAATCTCAAACCACTAAACGTATTTGATTCTACTTTAGGTTTACGCATTCATAATTAGCCGTGCATGCCCAGTGTCCAACCTTTGCTTTTCACATTTAAAATGAATGAATGGAGAATGGAGATCATAGGCAGTTCATCCTTGCTTAATTTTCTCATTTAAGGTATTTTCTTTTCAATGAAAATGCTCGAAGGTGTTTTGATATTAAATATTTAAGAGCTGATGTTGAATTTTTCAACAACATATTAATTTCTAACTCTAAATACAAACATAGAAACTCTCCACCGTCGTCTCCATTATTATTTTTGGCGAGACTAGCTTCTGACTTGAACAACTGAAGAACGAACATGTTTAATCTTGTCGTTGTTGCTACCAAAAATCTGTCGCAATGTTTCTACTCCATTTTGTGTGAATAATTTTTAAAATTTTCAGTCAGGGAAAACTGGATATACGTTAAATGAACATTAAAGTTTACAACTATGTCGTCTGTCATAATAGATTCATTCCCTTATCTTTATTTCTTCATACACTAAAGTTTATATAAGTATAAAGTTCCTAATGGTAGTGCTACGAATATTTGTCCCTAATAAACTTCTTCTCATAAGGATTAAAAAGGAAAAACCGAATACACTAACCTTAAAATATTTTTGGATTAAAACTTGAAATTGTCATTCCCTTTTTTGCTAGTACATTGAGTTTTAATTTAATATCGTCTAAATAAGTTATGACCATCATTTCAATCAATAAAGAGATGGCTAATAAATCATTTTGCAGTTGAAAATGGGATCAAGGGTAGTTGAGATTTTTCTATTTATGATAGAAGGTTAAAATTGAATTTATACTAGTAGACATGAGAGGCATTTTTTTTTTTAATGCTAAATAAGCAATATGTTATATTAGTTAAAGCAACAATTACATATTTTGGTTGTATCTCTTACAACCACTTTGTTGTGATAGTCTAGTGCAGAAGATTCATATGCTATACATGGTTAAACCATTGTTGGAGCATTGGCTGGCTACACCCACTAAGGTGAGAGTCTTTAATATTACATATTATGTTAACCAAAATGGGGACATATGCTATTGGCCAAATGTTGTGATTCCGTGCTGAGAGAAGATGTAACACATTCTTGTCATCACACCAAAATTTCTGTGCTTGATCCAAACCATCCTTGATCCCAACTAGTATGGCCTCGTCTACCTTTCCTTCCCCTATTCTTCCAATAGTAGCACAACTTAGTCTTCCTTTTGCAAAAAGGCCAATGCTCCATCCCACTAGTGGCAGTCAAGACATGAGAGGCATTTGTCCACTTATTTTGATGATGATATTTTTGCTTTTATTTCTAGACAGATCAACCATGTAGCTGCTCACCTAACAAAAGACGTGGTCACATAATAGACCATCGAAAGCATATCTAAAAGAGTTGGACATATCACGGACCAAAGGTACGTCTGGTAAATCCTCACATTGACAACAACATTGGTCCCCCCCCCCCCCCCAACTCCCATGTGGGTAGGGTACTTAAAAGCAAAGGACTTTCTTGATATTTTTCGTCTAAGAATATACATAGGTGGGCAGAAAAGGAAATTAAACACATGAGAAATAATATTTCCATGGCTGCTTTTTATCCATTCTAAGGTCTTTTTTTCAGCCAAGAAAAAACAAATCTCCATGTACCTAATTGAGGGAGATTACACCTTATCATCAGTCATTTGGCACCAATTAAAGGCACCAATTAAAGATAGTAAAAGAGACCCGCAAACCACCAATGCTTTTAAAGTCTATGGAAAGAGATGCACGTATCATTACCTTCCCAATAATAAAAGGTAAATGTAAAAGAAAAGTCTTTAAATTCAAATTCAAATTTACTGTAACTAACTCTATTAAAAAGAGTTTTAGTTATGGTTAAAGTGTCAACAAGTTGTAGAGTTTGATTATGAAGAAGTTATAATTCAAATTTAAATATTTGAATTTTAGAATTTAAGTGTAAAGGAATTCCCTCAATTGATTTCATTTATTTTCTGATTGACTATTGTAATAATTGCACAAATCTCCCCTGACAGATACGTTCATTTATATTAGAACATGTGGAGCCATTCACTGCTATTCCATGCACATGTGTAGTACTTACTTTTTTATTTTTTCCTCCAGTAAAAGAGCCCACCATTAACACTAGCACTGTAACCATTTGTGGATTCTTCATTACGTACTCCACTCGTAGATCAAATTATTTCCTTAATTAGACACGTGCTAAACAGATGCACGTGGGAAATAATAATAAATAAGGTCAATCAATAGTTGAAGACAGTATCAAATCTTAATGGGCCACGTAGCCCATTGAACCAAATTACCCAACAGTATCAAATCCTAATGGGCCCCGTAGCCCATTATCCTTCTTGTGTTGATGGGCTTGTTAAGGATCTGGAAGACTTAATTAAGATAGAGAGGAGGAGAATGTTGTTGTTCACTCTCTACTCTCTAGCCTATAATATCATGGAACAGATCATCGACAAGTTATAAAACGAATTTCTCTGATTGTTTTACTTTTACTTTTATTTACCGTTATAAATTTTAAATTATTCTTCGAAGGTGAGAAGAGAGGATTTGACTCAAGAAGAACTCCATCATCTTGGGCTAGTTCAGTAAAAACTAACCCACGTACCTAAAGCTGAACACTTGAAGGTAAATAGAAAAACTGATCTGAATACATTAGGGTACCAAATTAACTTAATAGTTGTTTTAACCTTGGAATTCAACACGAAAATGCTTCAAATTGATTAAGAAAGTATTGATAATCTCACAAAGAGAATAAAGAAACCTGAGGAAGGGTTGTCCCTTGCTCGGAAGTGAATGGTTGATTTTTTTACCATAAAGAAACCTGAGGAAGGGATGGATTTGTTTTCTCTGATACATTCAATTGTAGTAATATTTTCATGTTCAATAAGGCATGTTAATCTTAAGTCCAATATCCTAATGTGTGATCAACTTGTCATTGATGACAAGACAGAGCTATCCAGTTTCAACAATGTTAAAACTAACCCCATGAAATGGTGAATTGAAAAAGAAACCAAATGAGCACACAAAAATTTAACGTGGTTTATATACCAATGCGGTATCCTACATGCACTGGTGAAGAGGAAGAGCTTTTTCACTATGTTAAAAAAGTACAGAAGGAGATCTCACAATCAATCACCAAGAGACAACATTACAAGAACTCTCACCTGCAACCCCTCCATAGACTGAGATCAGTGGTGGGCTCCAAGCTTCGGTCTATTAGTCCAAGCCCTCTACTTCCACCATAGATCTCTAAAAATGGGTCATTCAAGTTACTTACTTAAATATGTTAGTGCAGGGTCCATCTTCAAAACTGGATGCAAGAATTCATGTCACAACACAACAAGCAACCTAATAATAGCTATAATATTACAGATCTAACTAAAGCCTGCCCAATTCTCTCGGTGCTAACTTCTTACTTAGACCTGTGTTTTGGGTTAAGAAAGTAGATTGAATTCACGCTAAATTCAGAGTAGATTTAACCAGTTTAGACCAACAATGTTTTATTTCTTTTTGGTAATAAAATATATATTAGATTGTATGTGTAAAACACCCAATGGGAAATTATTCAAAATCCATGGATTGGAGCGAGTGGCCAAATTATCCTACACCGGATGAACAAGGCTTTCCTAGCTCAGAGTCTGTTGAACAATTAGACACTCTCAAAACATGGATAAAGATACAAGAATTAAGAGATACAATTACATGAACCGACTAGATTCCATTATTTTGTTTTGCTTTAATTTTGTTTCGAAGAACTCCAACTCATGGTTGATTCCTTATCTAAGGTTGCCCTTTCTGTTGAGTTGTCAAAAGTCTAGCAGAATACCAATACTTGGCTTCTAAATTTATGTAATTCAGATGTCAATGTATATACCAGCTCGAATTCTCAATGAATGTCTCTTACCCAAAAAAAAAAAAAAAAAAAAAAACTTATTTATTTAATTCATATATTTCATCTCATTTCTCACCCTAAAGAAAACACCTTACTTGCCCTTTCACGTTTTACTCTTCCATACCCACCACCAGGGTTCACTGTGTCGACGATATATCGCCCTGTCGCTGGGGGGCGACACGACTCCCCCCAGCGACACGACATTTACCATATGTCGACGATATATCGCCCTGTGTAGGCGATATATCGCCGAAAAATCGCGATATATCGCTACATTGAGCGGGACCCCCGTGTCCGTCGGCAACAATATGTGAAGCATGAGCCATACTCAACATAATTGTATAATGAATTGTAAACTTTAGTACATCTCTTTACTAATTGTGTTAGTGTATTTGTGTTCTCTTTGCATATTTACATTAGTTTATATGAATTTTCCAAACTTCCAGTTTTGCCCGCATATAGCCGGACATGTGCCAATTATAAACTTTAGGTTAGGTGATGTTTTAGGTCAAAATAACACTCCCAATATGTTTATTGGCCTCAAATTAAGTTACACGTCAAATTTCAGGTCAAAATGACCTGAAATACCCTTCGAAACATCAAACCCCTACCAAAAGTCGGTCGACTTTCGGCGATATGTCGCCCATGTCGCCGTGTCGCGGGGGGGCGACACAGCGACATGAGTCGACATTTCGAATTCTGCCCACCACCAGTATTGCTTTTCCCATTTAAAACGAGTGGACATCATAGACTCCATTTCTATTGTTTTCTCCCCTCTCACCATTGAATTGAGCCTAGGGCAACAAAGTGTGAGTGGTAGGGTTCATAGTTGATCCGTATATAATTTTTTGGGTAGTAAGAGGTGTTTTAATTATTAAAATAAGAAAGGAAAAAATTACAAGCTGTTCAACATATTTTTCTACTCTAAGAAGAATGTTGTGGATCCTCTTCTCCAAGCTTTCTCAGAAACGACAGGACGACTTACTGTATGCATCAAAATTCCTCTTTCTTAGCATGTTTGGTTATATATCATTATCAACTATCGATATCAATAATGTATTGAGTTTTGTCGGTAACTCTATATAAAAATCTGTTGTAGCAATTGTTTCCTGTACGTTAATAGTAAAAGGTCTTGCACCCCAGCTTTTGTAGATAAGATGAAATCCTCTCTGTAGAATTTGCAGGAAAATCTGGATATTCAAAACTGAAAAGTTGGAAATCCCAGCATGCGAAAGAGACATTGATCTTGACTTGCTTTATGAGGAGAGAGACTTGATAGATTCTGGAAGAAAAAAAATTTATAAAATTGTTTTTAATTTTTCTGGATATTTATTCATCTTTCTAAAAAATTAAAATTAAGCAGCATTCTCTTAGGCTGTTAATTTGTTCATCTTTTTGTAGAATGAACAAAAAAAATTATGCATTTGCCTCATGATGGAGTTCATAATCTTCATTATCCGATAATATCTACGATCTGCTTAGCTTTTTGTTATACCAATTCAAGTCAGGCTTAATCCTATGTTAGCGTTTGAACCAATCGAACCAAACCGATCGATATGCAAGGGTTCAACACAGTACCAAAAAGAAAAGGCATGGGAGATGCGGAATGTGAAAAGGAATTATCCACCTCTCATTAGAATGTAAACAAAAGATGGACAAAATTTACTTAACTGTTATGTCGTCTACTCTAATAGATTAATTAATTTTATTTCTTGGCATACTAAAGCTTACATTATCGAAGCCCTTGATGGTAGTGGTATACGTATTTATCCTTAATAATCATTTTAAGAGAGAAAAAAAATTGTGTATTTAAAATTTTGAATATTTTCGGATTAAAAACTTGGAATTTTCACGCTTATCTTTCACGTACTTTTGCAATATCATATAGATGATAATCATCGTCATTTTGAATAAGAATAAAAGGATTGTTAAATCATTTCATGGCCTGATTTGCACTCTTTACAAGTTACTTTCAGTTAGTTGATCTAGTATTTTTTTTTTTTTTGTGGTTAAAAGTTGATCTAGTATTTGGTGTCTTAATAGCGATCTCAATCAAGAGTGTGACAATAGGATTAGATGTGATGTGACGTTTTGAAAATTCAATTCCAATCTAGAGGCGACCACATTTAAAACAACCCTTTCTTTTTTTTTTTTTGTGGTCAGCAAACTAATCATATTTATTTACTTAAAGTTTTTAAGTAAAATATTATCACACTATTTTTATTATTTTTTTTGGTAAAAAACAATCTTATTTAAAGTTCCACCAACCACTCAGTGAAAATCGGCTATTCTTTTGGGCCCAAAATCGAAAAGGTCTTCATAGCTAAAAGATCTGTAATTACATTAGAACTTTTAAGAATATATGTAGAGATACAGTGCACAAAGTTATTTATTAAATAATGGATATTTTGGATCAAAGGTTCCACTGTCGTCGAGGGTTGAATCTCATCATCAAGATACCTAATTATCTACTTATAGCCTCATTCAATTAGGATTGATTTATATTCATATCCAAACGCCTCCAATAGTCTTGTTCTAAAAGTAATGATTTCTCCTTCTTCAGTAGAATTATAATACCTAGGTAAAATGAAGCACCCAATAGTCTACTTTCGGCATCTCTAATAATGTCAGCCCCACCCTTCTTTATTATGTTAACCCATGATGCATTAATATTTACTTTCACAAACCCATTTGGAGGAGGTACTTGTACCTAAGGTAGTTGCTAGTCGCCCCTTTTCTCACAAACAACCCTCTCTATCCGAAGTTCATTTGACCATTTTTTATTATTATCCCAAAACTCCTTCATGGTATAGTCCCTTCTGAATTACTTTTTGAAGTTTCTAAGTCTTTTCTCCCATGATCTGATTATTTCTAAGTTTTCATAACCACCATATCACAAATGAGCTAAGACTTTTCATAATTTCTACATCTTTCTTACCCAACTTGTTGAATTCCCTCCATATAGTAATCCATTATTGTAGATAATTACATTTGTCATCTGAAACTCTCCGAGAAAGGGGAGAATCGAACCATACCCTATACGCAAATGGACAAAATATAGTAGTACATGGGAGGTTGTTTCCTCTTCCAAACCACTTTTTCCACACAATGCATATACCCCAATCTTTTTAAAATTTAAATTGGTGGTCGTTACTAAGCATTCATTATAATCTCTCCAAAGAAAATTTCTGATTTTTTGCCATGTTTTGTACTTCCAAATCTCTCACTAATGTTCTTCCCTCAACTCATCCCAATTATGAGTTTTTGAAGTAGAATGTATCTTCATTTCCTTTGTTTTCTGGTGTTGAACTAGCAATTTATATGCACTATTCATTGAGACTTTCCATCTCTATTGCAGCCCCAAACTAATGCATCTTCACTAGGAAATAAGGCCAACTTGATATTTAGGATTGCATTTGTTTCATCTAGAAAGAACCATCTAATAATTTATGTAATATTTCATGTTCTTGTTTGTAAGTCTATCAGGTCTGCCACAGTTAAAATTTCACACTCATCATGCTTTGTAGTAGAGACTTTGAATTCCTTGAGAGAATGAATACAAGGGTCTTTCCATACATCAATGTGGTCTCCCACACATATTTTCCAAATTAGCCCCTTCTTGAGAACTTCCCTATCTTCAATAATACTCCTCCATGCCCATGATGAGTTATTGTTCAATCTCACCTTCAAGAAAGATGCATTTGGGAAATAGATATTTTCAAGGAATTTAGCCTAACATGCATTGGGTTGTGGAATAAGTCTCCAAGTTACTTTACTTAGCAAATTTCTAAATCATATATTTGGTAAGTCACCAATGCAACATAGGCCACCCCATGTGGGGAGAGGACCTCCAACACATGTTTTTCAATGTTTCACTTAATGAAAAATATTGATATTAATTATAGAACCCCAGAGTAGCTTTATTTTTGGGGGGGGGGTGGACTATAGAATCCTGGCTTACAGAAATTTGTCTGGTCTGTCAAAATGGACCATCTATTTTTTTATATATGAGTGACATGTTCATAAGTCACATCACAGGGTTGAGATTAAGTTGAAATAAAAAAATTTTATATCTTTTAAATTTATCATCAACCATTTGATGGGTTAATGCGACTTATGAACATGTATCACTCATTCATAAGATAAGAAAATGAATGGTCCATTTTCTTGTCAGAAATTGACAAGATGAAAATTCCCTGCTCACACTCAACAAAAAAACAAAAGGCTACAGGACACGCGCATGGGAAGACTTTAATATTTAGAATCTCAATAAAAAACCAAGTATAATGAGAATAAGATTAAAAATTTGGATTTTGCTAAGTTAGGCTGCTGATGTGATGGTAGGGGTGTAAACTGTTTGGGTTATGACTGTTTTGGGCTGAAAAACACTCAGCCTAAACACAGCCCATTAAAAAAATAACGGTTTTGGGCCGGTGCGGTTTGGGTTTGGGTTGAGTAACGGTTTGGGCTAACGGTTTAAAATTGGGTTTACTAACAGTTTGGATTTGAGTTTATTAGTGATATGTTTTGAGTACATTGTTGATATGTGAAATTTATCAAGAGTATATCAATACATATAAGCATTAAGTTATCTCCAAATCTTTTGTGTTGGGTGTTCAAAACTAATTTTTTTTTCAAATAAATAAAGATTATAGAACTAATATACAAAAGAAAGCTGGCATTTTGATGAATTTTAGTAGGTTGTCTTTGTTTACTTTCCTCTCCTTTCTTGACACTTGTAAAAATGGATCAAAATAAAGCATTAAAAGATTTTCAAATTAGATTACACTTGCTAAAGATTTTCAAATGGATCAAGCTTGTTATTTGTATATTCCAAAGCAAAAAAACTTAGGAAAACAATGTATACTTGGGGGTTTTATTGTCTTTTACATTTTATTTTAATTTATTTGATTTCTTTATAATGGATTTAACGGGCTGTTTCGGGCCAAATGGTTCTGGCTAGTGGGGCACACACGAGTTGGCCCGGCCTAGCCCAAACCATTGCAGGTTGAGGTTGAGGTTGTTTAGCTCAAACACAGCCCATTAAGCTTTGATTCGGGCTGGTTTGGGCTATAGCGACTGGTGTCCGGTTTTAGCGATTCGGGTTAGGTTTTGACACCCCCATGTGATGGTATTGTAAGTGTTGGACAGACACTAAGTGGATTTCATTAAATATAAAACTTTTAAAACACTATTTACCCGCATAACCAAAACTTTTTTTTTTGTCAACAACATGAAATTTTCATTAATTAAAAGCATCCAAAGACAAAGGCTTGGAGAGAAACAAGCTTGGGGAAACAACAAAGAAAGGTGGCAAACCCCACCAATGTCTAGAGAATTTAAAAAGATTAGCTCCCCGAGCAAGATAGTCAGCAAAACTATTTCTAGACCTAGATATGTAAGCAAATCTAATAAAGGTGAAATTCAACGCAATTGTCCTAATTTCAGAAACAAGGCTTAAACATTGCCAATCAAGAGAGGTACTAAGACCTTGAAGAGCTTGAATGGCCGGTTTAAAATCCGAGCTAATATGCACCTTTGAAATTCCCAAACATTTTGTCAAGAGGAGACCATCTCTCATTGCCTCCAATTCCATTAAAGCTGCTGATGAACCTTCATTTCCAATGCATTGTGCTGCCACGAAAACCTGTTGAGCGTCCCACAAAATGCATCCTCTGCCGCCAAAAAGAGATCTAGAATCCCATGATCCATCGACAAAAAGGTAAAATAATTCCAAATCATCATCCATGCTTTCCACTCTATGCAAAGGGTATGCTGCCCTAGTGTCTCCATGATATGTATTAGTACAAAAAGATTGAATTTCTGCACATAAAGTATGAAAAGATGTGAGTGTCTGTCTTATGGAAAGATCATTTCCATTAAAAAGAATGAAATTTCTAGATTTCCAAATACACCACATAAGAGAGCTCCATGCTTGATCTAAATAATTCAAATTCCCATATTCTTTAAATTTATCAGATATAAAACATATCCAATCATGAAGGGATTCACCATGGAAATCTGAAACATCGAGCCTAAGAGGAGACATTCTCCAACATTCTTTTGCATGGGAACAAAATAGTAAAGCATGACCAAAATTTTCAATATTCTTACCACATATAAGACATAATGGGGTTTGAGCACTATTTCTATGAAAGAGAGATTTTCCTATAGCAAGCGCCTCATAAGATGTTCTCCACAAGAAGTGCTTAATCTTTGGTAATGTAGGAATATTCCAAATTCTGTTCCAACAAAAAGATGGTGATGATGATAAAGATATATTACCTTGGGAGTCAGACATTGCCAAACACTGGTAGTATGATGATTTTACCTTGAAAGTTCCTTACTTTGATTTGTATCACACCCATTTATCCATGGTATTGATGGAAAGGATGAGAATTGTTAAAATAGCAGCAACCTCCAAATGAGAAAACAAACCAACCAACAAATCTCTTTTCCAATGAAAATTTTACGGGTAATTTTCATTTGGACCCCCTGAGGTTTGGTCCAGGTCACTTTTAGTCCAGTTTTATTTTCTTTTGCATATGGCTCCCCTGTGGTTCTAAGAAATTATTAAATAAGGACAAACTTAACAGAATCAGTTAGTTTAATAATTTTTGTGACAAAAATACCCTTTTTTCAATTTATTTGTTTTAACTTTTTTAATAAGTTTCTTTCTTTACCAAAAAAAAAAAACTTTATAGCAAATAACTCTCTGCCAGTTGAAGCTTCGAAGCCCCATCCTCCCGTCTCAAAACGAGCGAAGGCCAACAATCTGCTCCATTTAGCTCTTTATTTTTCGGTATTGAGGTCTTGAATTTCAATCCTTAGAGATTTTGAATCTCCTCATAAATCCTTTGTTCCATTTTGAGTTGGTTTGGGAGCAATAGCGGCGGCAAGTGTTCGATCACCGTGAAAGAGATCGTTTGAGAGATGGTTGAAGATCGTTTAAAGATTCGGTCTTGAAAACCAATTTACATCGTTGGTTGGTCGTCATGGCGTTCCAATCTCTCACCGGGACACTCTTCGAGTCCATGCCGTTCCGGCCTTCTCGCCGCATCTCCTCCCCGATAAAATGGCGGTCTCAATCGAGAAAGAGTTCCGCTTCGAATCCGAGTATTTAATGTGCCAGGTACCAAAGCCCTTCTTTTATATTCTTCGTTTTCTTTTGGGTTTTCCTGCTAATTAGATTTGCATTTGGTTTCCTGTTCATTTCTTGTTTTCCGAATGGCGTTGTTAGAGAACTAAGATGAACTAGGATGATCTCGTTCATCCGATTTGGTGCGATCACGGATGATAGTAAAGTAGATTTTGTTATTATTATTTTTCTAATTTCCAAAATCGCTTTGACCATATCTCAATTCATTTCATGTCTTCAATGGAAATCCCTTCATATCATAGGCACTTGCTTTGTTGGGGTGGTTTTCGGGTGTGGGGTGGAGGGTGTTGAATATTTTATTTCATCTGGTTTGGATCTCCCCGCTTCTGGGAGATTTGAAGTTTTGATTTATGAACTAGTTCGCGAGACGACCGGATAAAAGAACGTTAAAGATATCTTTTTTGCAACATTTTTTTTAACGTCCCTTGGAAATTCGTGAGAGAAAGAAATTTATTAAAAGAAAAAATTAAAACAAATAAATTGAAAAAAAAAATAAGGGTATTTTGTCACAAAATTATTAAACTAACGTTTCGTTAAACTTGTCCTTATTTGATCATTTCTTGAAACCACAGGGGAGCCATATGCGCGTCGACTGTGACTGTCCAAACCTCGGGGGTCCAGGATGATTACCCAATTTTACCAATCAATCAAATCATATACAAGTGAAGGCCCATTGGCTTGTGAGGGACGGATATATATTTAAAAGGCCTGGATATATATTTAAAAGGAACATGTAGCGAGCATCCACTATTTGACACCATAAGCATTGGTAGCAACATTTAGCGACACTAGCCTAACAAGCAAAATCCTAAAAATTGGGAAAAAGCAGCCTAAGCGAAAGGCCAGTGAGTTGACAGAAAACCAAAAGATTAGCACTAGAATTTAGAAATAAGTTTTTACCCATTCACTGCTATTCCTTGCAAGTATTAGTTTACTCTTTCCCTTTTTGGATTCCATCGTGATTTCCCTTGCAAAAAAAAGCCACTATGGAATCCAAAACAGGAAAAAGTAAAGTAAAGAGGGATTGCCTCTTTGTTTGGAGGAGGGTTTTTTAAGAGTAAGTGAATTTATTTTTATTTCAGCATCAAGGTTTAAAGTATCCGTATCGAGTATTGTATCGGTCATGTGTTTTAAGAGACGTATTGTCCTGTATCAAGTATTGTATTGCTCTAACTAATGTATTCTAGTGTAATTTAATGGAGATACGTATCGAGATGTATCGTATCGGTTGGGTCAAATAAAGATATGTATATAAAAAATTTATAACAAATCCTATCCTATTTTGGTAGGATCTTATCAACGTCCATGAATGATAAATCATAGATCGAACTGCCGAATCGAAAAAATTGGGTGCTTCCGATGAAATGAAGTCTTCCTCTATGACTCGATCTCGGTAAGCTCGAATCAGAAAATTTGTCTAGTATTGTATGGTATCGTGGGATACTTTAAGTTTAAACTTTGCTCAACACACTTATCCATGAAAATTGCTTGGTTCATGCCCATTAAATGACCATGATTGTCAACCAAGATTTTAGGCTGTTGGTCGAGATAAAAATTTCGACTAAAATTTTGATTCAACGGTAGAAATGTGTGGCTTGATGGTCTAGGACCCAAGCAAGACCCCTATCCATTGCTTGAGATACTCAATATTTGAGACTTGTGTTGTTAACTTTGCTCCAAGGAATGTGATTACTGTAGCATACTCCCTAACCGGTGGTTATGAAGAAATTTATCCAATCCATTTCCTTGTTAGAAATGTGGGCCATCAATTTTCTTGCAGATGTATGACATATGTTCCAACATTACATCAAAGAGTCGCGATTAAATTAAAAAAAAAATGGTGTGACTTATAAATAGACATCAACCTTTTGATGTGATATTAGGACACATTGTTCCACATCTACCATAAATGTGTACAGGATATTGTCCCTAGCTATGATTGCCGATCCCAAAAAAAAAAAAAAAAAAAAAAAAAAAAAAAAAAGAAGAAGAGCGAGGACTAACAGCTGTAATAGTCTTTATTCAACAGAAAGCATGTGGAAAATATATCAAATCAATTAAAATCAATTAATAGTTAAAAGGAATCGGGCAAACCGACAGCTGTAATAGTCTTTACTCTTTATTAGGACTGTGTCGAACGAACGAGTCTGGACTCTGGAGTCGTTGCAACTTGCAGATTAGGACAGGTTACCATTAAGATCCTTTGACAGATGTTGGTGAAAGTTTTATTTTGGATTAAATGGGGGGCAAAGAAGGGAAAAGATAAAAATATAGAAAACACGGAGGCCGGCGGGCCCCACAAGCTGACTTGACTTAAGGCCTTAAGGGGCAGGGTAGTGGGACCCACAGGTTGTGGGGCCATAACCGTCATTATCACCATCGTCTTCTTCAACTCAAGGACCTCAACAACAACTCATCTCAAGCATGACCCCATTAGTCCATTACATTACTACCACAACGCTGGTGTGCGGACTCGCTGCTGGTGGTGGTGGTGGTCTACCGGGTCACTGCATGAGTCATGACTTCGTGATTTAAAAAAGTAAATAAAATATTTTTCTTTGAGCGCTCTGTCTGTTGTGTCCGGTTTGTGAGGATAAGACAGACAGAAATAATTCTCGATGGCTACACCTGCTCGCACTGCATAGCAGAGACCATTATTTAACTTCGCTGCCTTCTTCGCTTCATCTCTCCCCTTCCCCTGAGCAAGAACAGGAGGACCACACTTCTTCACCGCGTGCGCACCAGAAAGAGAGGAGGCGATTTGGGAATTTCAATGGAGATCGAAACCCCATCTGTGCAGAGCTTTGATTTGCAGTCAAATCACTCGTTTTCTTTCTCTACCACTGCTTGCTCTCAAGCATGCAGCGACTCTGAAATGGCTCGACATACGAATCCTAGCAACGACTCCACTGCGACGATGGTCGTCGATTCTACTCAGAGCAAGAGCTCCGGAGCTATGTTCATTGCAAGTTCTCTTCCAAAGCCTAACTCAGAACACGCTCAGGAAACCAATAGGTCGTCGAGCTTGAACCCGGACCCTTCCCAAGTAACCTCCAAGGGCGACGGCGACGGCGAGGTTAAATTTGCTACCTCAGAATCCGACGTGAAGAGTCCCGGCGCAAAATCCGTCGCAGTCAACGACCAGGAGAACGGGAATAGTTTTAAGTCGTCCTCGGCGGCTGTGAGTTTGCAGAAAGTTTACCGGAGTTACCGTACACGTCGCAGGTTAGCGGACACTGCCGTGGTCGCCGAAGAGCTTTGGTAGGTCCCCTCACGCCTCCTCCGTCATATATGTTCTAGCAGTAAAACGAGATGAAAAATAGAAAACTAAAAATTAAAAAAAAAAAAAAAAAAAAAAAAAAAAAGCAATTCTCTGTCTCTCTTTCTGGCCGCTGAGGCTCTTTTCTTTGGATCATTAAAATTTTGAAAAAAATGATGAAGGTGGCAAGCGATCAACTTCGCCCGTCTAAACCACAGTACGATTTCCTTCTTCGATTTCTTGAAACCAGAAACTGCAGCTTCCCGGTGGAATCGAGTCACCTTGAATGCTTCCAAGGTAAAGCTTGTTTGTTTCTCTGTTTTTACAATTTGCTTGTAGAAAAGAGAAACTCATTCTCGTGTTTGCGTTTATTTATCACATGGGAATCAGAAAACGTCATCTTTCTCCTGTTGAACTAATCATGGCAGGTTGGAAAGGGTTTATTCGAAGACTCCAAAGCCCAGAAATTAGCTTTCGAGCACTGGATTGAAGCTGTAATTCTTTTCCTCCTTTCATTTTTTTTTTTCATTATCTCTTGAAATCTGTTCTCAATTGAATCTTCTTTTGTAGATTGATCCGCGACATCGTTATGGTCATAATTTGCACAAATACTATGAAGAATGGTGTGACTCGCAAAGTGGCCAGCCATTTTTCTACTGGTACAATTTTGTTTTGGTGTAGCAATATGTTATTATTTTGCAAGAATGCGTAATTATACTTTTCATCTGTGAAACACGAGCCAACCTCCTTTCTTGGGTACCTTTACCTTTACCTGAGTAGTAGCATTTTAAGGTCTATGGTTTCGAAGACAGAGAAAAAACGATACTTTTATTTGCTTTTTGCAGGTTGGACGTTGGCGAAGGCAAAGAGGTTGATCTAAAAGGGTGCCCCAGAACAAAGCTGAGACAAGAATGCATCAAGTATCTAGGACCTGTATGTGTTTTGGTCTTGAATGAAGCTTATTAGAATCACCCCAATTGAATTCTAACTGGGTTTATTTGCACTACTGTTTAATCCATTGTCCAACCTTTTAATATGACTGTGATATCTGAATTCTTGTTTGTTTTCCTCGCCAATCACTATTCAGAAAGAGAGAGAAAACTATGAGTACATCATAATTGACGGGAAAATCATACACAAACAAACTGAAAAGCCTCTTGCTACGACGGATGGGTCAGAGAAGGCAAAATGGATCTTTGTGATGAGCACTTCCAAGAAATTATATGCTGGTGAGGTGAGAGTTGTTACTGTTAAGCCTAGAACTTTGTGTTGTTACTTGCCTTTGCTGTACATGCTCTTCATTTGTGACTCCTGAGCACTTATTTGTTGTTATGCCATCCAGAAAAAAAAGGGTTCTTTTCATCATTCGAGCTTCCTAGCAGGAGGAGTTACTTTAGCAGCGGGAAGACTTGTTGCAGAAAATGGAGTGCTTAAGGTGCAGTTATAAAGTAGTTTTGTAGTTAAAGAAATCCTGTCTTAATGTGCATATGATTCCATATGATATGAGAGTGTTATAGCATTGTTGGGTAAAGTATGTGACAGCACAGTAGCTGTAATTAAGTTCTGGAATCCTTGATTGATTTGTGGAAAATCTGTCCACTATTTCATTTTTACATGATCAAATTTGTTTGGTTATTTATGAACATGGCTTTGGTAGGACCGAATAGAAATCCATGCTTGGCTTCAATCTAAAAAAAAACATGTTTATGAATGTCCAAATGGCACATCTACTTGATTAAAATTCGAATTTGGATTGGAGATAGAGTTGGATTCAGTTAGGAGTTTATCCTTAACAGCCATGAATAAATTGCATATTTGTAGAAGTTGCTAAAGCTTTGGAATGCATGATTTATTTGTCATTGTCAAGAAAAGGGTTTTGATTGCAGATTCTCTGATTCTCAAGGAATGTGGTGGGCATCTTAGTGTTCGCTGTTTGTTTAATTGCAGGAGAGCTGTTTATCTTGCATCTCATTCTTGGGTGCTTCTTTATTGCAGACAATCTCCGCATATAGTGGACATTACCGTCCATCGGAAGAAAACCTTGGCTGCTTCATAACCTTCCTCAAGGAGAATGGAGTCAACCTTGATGAAGTTGAGGTATGTAATGCAGTGTAGCTTTGACCTAAATTTCGGAGTTTATAAATTGAAGTTCTGCTACGGGTCTGAGAAGTCTTGGATCTTAAGAACGCTTTTCTGGGTCAGGATTGCTTTGATCCATTGATGACTTTTATTAAATCTTCCTCATCCTGCTCTTGCACTATGTTTTTCTTAGCTAGTGTTTTTCGTTGCAGATACGCTCTGCTACTGAGGACTATGAGAATTATGATAGAAGTAAATCTTCCCATGAGGGGAGTACAGTTGGAATAACATCACTACCTGAACCTGAACCTGAGCCTGAGCCTGAGCCTGAGCCTGAGCCTGTGCCTGTGCCTGAGCCTGAGCCTTCCCTACTTGAAAACCCCAGCGCTGTTGAGAAAGATCAAACCTTGAAACCAGATGAAGTCGCCCAAACTGAGCCAACAGAAATTGCTGAGATTGAAGGACGTGGTAGCTACAAAAGGACTTTATCTGGTGGTCTCCAGAGTCCAACACCTAATGTACCTAAGACAGCAATTTTGCAAAGGATCAACTCCAAGAAGGCACGTTCATATCAGTTGGGGAATCAAGTTTCACTGAAATGGTCGACTGGTGCAGGTCCAAGAATTGGGTGCATTGCAGACTATCCTATGGAACTGAGGGTTCAAGCTCTGGAAATTGTAGACCTTTCCCCCAGGCTTCCTCCTACCCCATCAGGTTACAGGCAATCTGACCATTCCCCCAGGTTTCCTTACACCCCCTCAGGTTACAGGCAATCTGACCATTCCCCCAGGTTTCCTTACACCCCGTCCCAGGTTACAGGCAATCTGACCTTTCCCCCAAGTTTCCTACCACACCATCAGGTTACAGGCAACCTCCTCGTCTTATTTCACCTGCATCTCGTCCCACATCTGGTTTTTGTTGCAATGATAAGAACTCTTTGGCTTAACTAAGCTGTTATGTATTTTTCTTTGATGTTGGGTAGTAGCTTGTTTCTTTCCCAATAAGCTGTTACGTATTTTTCTTTTATGTTGGGTAGCTTGTTTCTTTCCCCTCTTTCTTCTTCTTGTTCCTGTCTTCATCTCTTACAACTTGGCATTCCTGGTGCCTAGCTTTTGTGACATGGGAATATCAGATGGTTCATTTACCCTTTCTACTTTATTTAAGTTTTAGTGTGTTAGGTACTTGAATTGCAATGTTATGGACTGGCAAAAAATCTGGACATTGATGTCGAACAGGTGCTGTGTAGATGATAACTTTAACCTGTTAAACTCTTCCAAGAGAATGTGTAGTAGCGCATATCTTTTATCAAACCTCAGATTTCTGTCAATTTATTAACAACTTCATGCAGATTAGCTCGATATCGGCTAAGTGCGAAATTTCCTATTATGATCTGATGAACCGTTTTCTTCGGCTTAAACCGGCTGAGTCTTGGTTTTTTCAGACTCTTTCCTGCATTCCTGTTCTTTTAGGTCTGCAAAAGTTGGGCAAAAAAAAAAAAGTTGCCAAAAAGTGGAAAAGATACAGACATAATAAAAGAGTTATACGTAGTAAATCTGTTGAATGCGCTTGAAATAACTTTCTTCAGGACGACATTATTATTGCCTTGGTTCTACTTGAGTTGAACCATATGTTTTATGGTTGGACAATTTATTATTCTCTTTAGATATCAAAAAGGGGTTTAATTACATGTTTGTCGAAGAAGAAATTTCAAAAATAGAGAGGAAACATCTCCAATCCTGTTTTAGTGCCAAATTCTTCATTGGGTGGCCATGGTCATCTAGTATCTGATCGAGTTAAAATTTGGACAAGATTAGTGGTTTCTGGTTCTTCAAATCCAATGGTGGGATGGGATAATGAATGTTGATTATTGTTGACTATTTTTGGCTTTCGTTTCAAAAAAAAAAATTCTATGTATTCCTTTCATAAAAATGATTAGTCGTATTTATTTAAGTGAATTACAATCCGCATATGATTTTTTCATACTATTTTTTATTAAATTTCTTTTGTGTTATGTGTTTGTAATTTTGTGGACATACTTATAAATGTGCTTGTAATACAATTTGCAATCAAGTTGTAAGCAAAATATATTATGTCTGATAAATTATCTTCTATTTGTTGTTCCAAGCAAGTTTATTCAAGAAAACCAATACAAAGTTCTTTTTTTTCATAATTCTCCCTTCTGTTATTGTCAACCATTGTGGTTTAATTGTTTGTTATTCCCATCTTATTCTCCCAAATGTTCTTTCAAGAGAATGAAATATATATTTACATTTGTCCCAGTCAATTTAGTTCAATCTGTTGGATCGATTCCAACCATGGGATCTGCTTCACCCACCGAGCAAAAAGGCACTAAATAAATAAATAATGGGATCGGCTATGTATGATCTTCAGTATTACTTTCTATCCAAGGTCGGATGAAAAACATACTTTCCCCCATGGTCTGCTCCTATCCACTTTTTCTCAAATAGCTCCGTTGGCCTTCAAATCTTGTTGTTTTGTTTTATCTTATTGGATAAAAAGATATATTCCTAATTTATTTAAGTCAAATATCCGCTAGATGACTTTTAAACTCAATTTTTTATGAGAGAAGTGGTATTTAAGGGCCATGAAAATTTGCAACTTGTCTCTAGACCTCGGATTTCTTACATTTTCTTCTTGGCATCTCAAAGTTGTAGTTCTTATTGAATGGCCCTATCCTTGATAAATAGGATGGTTTTGTCGAATTCCACTCATCATGGCCTAATCTGTGGCTTGTGACTCTGATGTCATCCCCACTTTTGTCTCCCGTCCTTAATTAAATCTCCTTTCTACCAAAAAAAAAAAAAAAAGTTTTGCAATTTTTTTAGGAAACTAAAGATTACCTTTTTATCTCCTCCCTTATTCTTTAACTCATCTAATGACCAAATTTCTCACTTTTTGTTTGTATTTTTTTATCTTCTGAATTAAAACTCAAATTGTGAACAACCAATGAGAATCATCACTCTCCCAACGAACTCTCATACGATTAGAGCTGATGCGATGACATACCCGCTTAGGTTGCCAAAGGTTGCCGTCAGCTCTCAGATCTAATGCTTGTTGATCAAGTTATCAGTATGGATGTGAAATGAACCCCCACCACGTTCTGCTATTTCAATAATTATAGCCTAGCCACTTTTGTAGGACTTGTCAACAAAATTTGGGGTGGTTTAAATTAGTTAGGGATTTCATTTTGTAAATTTATAAAATATTAAAAACTCTAATTTAAAAATAAAAAATTATATTTACATATGTGTCCTAGTTAGTTTATTCAACACTGTTGGATCAATTTCCATACCCATGGCATAATCGCCACTGTATTAAGGCTGTAGCCACTAAACAAATAAAAATCCAAGGCTTTGTCCTTGTTTGGTCGGATAATTTGCCCATATCTAATCTGTGTTAACTCTTTCGGTAGATCCAACTGGTTCTGGATGGAACAACATGGGGCAGCATTACCCCCAATGGACTCTCCACCACTTGGCTTTTCTAAAATAAGCACAGATGCAGCCTTCAGCAAATCTTCAGGTAAAGGTGGTCTTGATTTTATCATTAAAGGAATGGATGGTCTGATCCCAACAGTCTTTACTTGCCAAATTTCGATTCCCTCCTATCCAATTGGTCTTTGGACATTCGTGTGAGGTTGTGGAGAGAGCTAAAGCTAGCGATGGCTGAAGACACTTGTTTGGACCAAAAGAGTCAACTTGGTCCAGAGGTCTTTAACTTTCAGATATAATGGGGCTTGTCAGGCCATGAATCTAGTTTCTTGGAATTGATTTCATCTATGGAGGGAGCTTTATCTACGCTAGGGTTTACTTAATCCTTTGTCTAGGTTGACTGATGGATTAACCTCGGTCAATTACCTATTTTCTGTTTTCTTTGCAGAATTTGGAAAGTGCAAGTCCCTCAGGTTTCTAACAAGAACAGGTTGTAAAAGATGATGTTAACAGGATCCCAAGATGCGAAGACCACAGCCAGTGCTCTTAATCAGGTTTGTTTTTTGAAGCTTACCTGGATGTAATTGCTCAGGTTTGGAGAGAGTTGCAGAACCCATTTACCCTTCTGGAAAAGAAAGCAGTAGAACAGATGGTTGAGTTTGAAATTTAAAATTAGTAACGTAATCTCCCCTATTTATAAATTAAAAAATTTAAAATAGCTTCAACTATGTATCAATCACAGGAACAGGAACAAGGAATTGAAGGACCTTCAAGTAGTTTTCCATCAATGCTGCTGATTTAGACAAATTTTTCATGGAACAGACAAGTTATAGAACCAATTTCTCTGATTGATTTACTTTTGCTATCCTATTATTGAAGCCAACCAGATTCTGTCGGTGCTAACTTCTTACTTAGGCTGTTAGACATGTCTTTTTTTTGGTTTGGGTAAATACTGTTAGACATGTCTTTCGTGTTAACAAAGTGGACTGAATTCAGGCCGGGTTCAGAGCAAATTTAATCGGTTTAGACTGACAAGGTTTTATTTCTTTTTATGTAAAAAAATATATAAATACTGGGCGACAAAAATATTCAAAAGCAAGCAAAGGATTGGAAAGTGGCTAAACTGTCCCACACCAAATGGACAGAGCTTTCCTAGACAAGAATTAAAATAAACAATTATATGAACCTTCAAGGTTTGACTAAAACCTTTACTCTTAAGCATAGAAACTCATTATTTGAATTGGCAAGGTGAAAAGCAAGGTCATCGAGCTAGACTAGCAGCCTTGATTTGTTGGCAACTATGACCATCAAGAAATGAATTAATCTTTCAAGGGAAACTAACCTCTCCACAAGATGTAATACAGAGAGCAGAGGCCCAATTTATTGAGGTATGTAATTTCAAGTCCTTATCTTCTCGCCCTTCAATAGCAATGGAAGCAAATAAATCCAAAATACAGCATTGGCTCCCTCCATCAGGGGAGTATGTAAAGCTCAATTCAAATGCATCTTGGTTGAATTCTAAAGGTGGACTAGGTTTTATTATAAGGAATTCTAGAGGTGAACAATTGACTGCAGTCTCTATTCCTACTGATTTTTCTGAGGTGATTGAAGGTGAGACCATGGCATTAAGAGAATGACTTCTTCAATGTCTAGGTGAAGGCTTTTGGTGGGTGAAAGCGGAGGTGGATTGCCAACCCTTAGCCAACTTCGTCAATGGTATAGCAGAGGTTCCTATATCCATTCACAATGTGGTTGGACATCAATTTCTTGGCCTCTAAATTCTTAGATTGTGTGTTTGTTTTTTCTTCAAGGGAGACTAACAACTGTGCTGACTCTCTAGCTAGGATGGCTGTCTTTGTGTTGAGCAGAGTTCATTGGCCAAGGTCCACTTCTTGGTTATCTAAACCTTATAACTCAGATATTTATGCTTCTTTGGTTGAATGAATTTGACTTACCCAAAAAAAAAACTCATTATTTAGTTTTGATTTGGTTTTGTTTCTAGGAAATCCAATTTTGTGACAGATTCCTTATCAGAAGTTACCCATTTGATTGAGCTGTTGAAAATTTGACAGAATTCCAACATTAGATGATGCATATTTTTCATCTCATTTCTCAGCCTCAAAATTGGTGGGCCCTGTGATAAGGTTGTCTTTAATTGTAGTTGGTTGGTTTTACTCTTCCATGCCCTTACCCTTATTTTTTGGTAAACTGCCCACCCCTACCCACCAATAAAGCTTTTTCCATTTAAAATGAATGGTGATTATAGACTCCATTTGTCTTCTCTACTCTCCTCTCACCATCAAAGTGAGCCCAAGGGAACAATGACAAAGTGTGAGTGGTAGGGTTCATAACTTTTCAGTTGTCATTTCGACTCAGGCATATCCGGGTTGTTTAAAATGATCATTTGTCATCCCGTTAGATTTTTTTTTATAAAGTTGTTGAATTCACGATCACTGCTTTCACTTTCAAATGAGGCGGTTGGTCTTACCACACTAAAACAACCTTGTGTTAGCATAATGATTGATTGTTGTCGTTTATTTTTTTAATTTTTGTTAAAAGATATTTCCATTAGTGTAAATTAAAAAAAGAAAAAAAATCACGAGTAGGAAAGAGGATTAATTTACAAGTTGTTCAACATTAAAAGTTCAACATATTTTTAACTTTCTAAATGCAATCACAGAAGGTAAATTGTTTATATTTCTACTGTCAATAATGTATTGAGTGTTGTCGAGGACCTTACCAAAAATCTGTCGTAGCATTTGTTTCTTGTGGATAATAAAAAATCTTCTACTCCATAGTTTGTTGACAAATGAAATTTCTCGCCAACTGTAAAATTTGCAGGAAAATCTGGATATTGAAAATAGAAAAGTTGGAATTCCCAACATGCAAAAGAGACATTGATCTTGACTTGCTTTATAACGACTGATGTTCTAAAAACCTCTAATGAATTTTATTTTATTTTGGTATAAAACTGAAAAACTTCATTCATGAACTTGAAAGAAATACAATTACATCAAAGAAAAGAAAAATCTACAAAAGATAAATGCATGAGAACATAAGGTTCGATCCGAACCAAGGAATGGAAATTGACCAAATGTCATACATGCAATAGACAAGGTCATCTTGGCTAAGGAATGAGTTGAGTCCAAGCCTCGACTGTCATTAACAATGTATCCTATAAGCTGAATTAACCTATAAAACAATGTGTCCGGCCTTGGGAGCCAAAGCATGCCTCCGACTGTCAAGTTAGCATTCGCCTAGGCTAGTTATTCAGTTTCGAAGAAAAAAAAAATTAATGCAATTCACCTGCTGATGGAGTTCATAGTTTTCATTATTTAATAATAACTGTTGCTGGAAAATCAATTTGGCAGAAAGAAAAAAGAAAATAACTTGTAAAGCTTTCAATGCTAGAGAGAGTAACTCAAGAGTGCATACCTGATAATGATGAAGGTGTAGATATTTATAAATCTTAGGAGAGGTTATCTTAATTGTGCAGTAATGAAGTTTGAATAGAACTTTATAATTGTTACCAACTTTATGGAGAGAATAATCTTATCCTCCAAGAGAGTATTCCTTGGATTGTAATTGTAAAATCTAATTTGGATTCTAAGAGCAATTCAAAATGCCTGATTTGATCGGAATCTTTATCCCTATCTTTAAGGAGGTTGGATATGATTCAAATTGTACACGTTGCTTAGTGCCTTTGTTTTATTCGTGGTTCGACCAAAGTTTGATCGGTTCAGTTCTTCTTTGGTCAACCTAGGCAGGTCTATTATAAATCGTTCAAAACAATAACCATGATCTCTCTAGCCTTTTATTATACCAATCTCGGTTTAATCCGGTTTAATCCTGTGTTAGCATTTAAACCAATCATATCAAACCGACTGAGGTATACTAGGGTTCAACCCAATACCAAAAAGGAAAGGCGTGGGGGAGAGGAATGTGAAAAGGAAGTTCACTATAAACAGAAGTCTATCTCAATGATAACGAGTGAAAAATGGAACATGCTTGCTTGGGAGAAGTGGCCATGATGACAACTCAAAGAGGCCTAGGTGAACATGGAAGATGGATAAACCCACAATGGGAAGAACTCGTACAATTGGAAAATTGAATATGCTCCATAACCACCTCCAAAATGGACTTTTACATGCATTGATCAAGATAACATCCAGATGATCAGACTTTCGAGATTAGGCCAGGTTTATCTATAAAAACCTTCAACCCCATTTGACGGATGGAGTTTCATTCTCGATGAATTTGTCTTTTGGGCTCTACAACTTCTCTATTGAGAGCGTTTAGCCCCTCTTCAATAGGGAAATGTGTTGCATTCATAATTTGATCGTCAGAGGCAGATTCTCGGTGTCAAAGGCTTGCCCGTGCTCATGTAATTATTTTGTGAACGGGTCTCAATCAGAATCTAGTAGATTCGTTGTTTCATGTTGAGAGTCAGATCTAGATGCATTTCCTGTAGAAAAAATCACTTTGCTAAAATTGGTTAAAATTAAACTTAATTTGAATTAAATTAGTTGATTTCTATTAAAATTTTAATGAATATCAAATCTAATTTTTAAATTTCAATAAATAGAAGATAGAGATGTCACTCTCTTAACTTCAGCCTCCTGCCAATGGAGGAATAGTAGGATGGTTAAGAACCTGATTTCTCAGTGGAGAAGTTATGGGCTCAACTCCTACGGATGACATATGATTATCCTTATCCTTATACATATAAAGTGCTTTTGTAAAAAAAAAAAAAAAATAATAAAAAAATTAAAGCATTCTTTTTTTGTAAAAGAAAATTTCGTTGCCACCGTTTTTTCTACGAGGCCGTGATTTGAAGATGACATGATTATAGACATGGCAATACTTAAAAGTCAAAAAAATAATAATTATATATAATAAACTATCCAGCTCTCATTAGAATGTAAACAAAAAAATGAACAAGATTTACTGTTAGCCGTCATTCTGTGGTCCCCGTCAGGCAGATGATCCACGCCCACAAGTCACATCTAATAATCTTTATTTGGACTGTGCCGTCCGTGGCCACTTGCAGATATTATCATTTCTCTTTTTTATAGATAAATAGTTCGGGAAAGTTTTACTTTTGATTAAATAAATTGCAAGGGAAAAGACAGATCAAGGACAGAAAACGGAGGACGGCCCCACAAGCTGACTTCTCTTTGCACGGAAGTGGGACCCACAAATTGTGGAACCATAAGCCCCATTATCACCATCGTATTCCTGAACAACTAATCTCCTTCTGCATTACAGCATTACAGCATTACCAATTACTACCAGTTTACCACCAATTTTAGAGTCCGGATCAGCCACCGGTCATAGTAGCTCCTGACGGCTTTACCACCATAAATACTAAATACAAGGAGACCTAGAGATTGGGTGATGGGGAGGATTTTTTTTTTTTATTTTTTTATCGATGAGGCCCACCGAATTTGTGGTTGTAAGCCTGTTTGGGAGCTCCCCGTCAGGGATGATGATCCGGATTCCCAATTTTGTGAATATAAACCTGTTGATGGAGCTCACTTCAGAGGAGATGGTCCACACCCATCACTGTATGTGCAGGCGGCTGATAGTGATCGGCTGCTCTTCACAAGTCACGACTCATGGCTTCAATCGCGAGTCTGGATCTGCGACCCCGACGTTTGTGCTCTCCGACGCTTCCTGACCACAAAAACCTATGGGGCCACGGTAAAAAACACCTTTTGAAAAAATACAAAAAAAAGACTTTTTCACCCGTGAAACCCACTGACCATGTTCGTGCTCTCCCGACTGAGAAATTTCAATCTTTTAACCATTCATTTCTCAAATATGTGAACGTACACGGTCTTTCAGATATTTTGATTTCGACCATTTCGGCTGCTGCTCATTAACGAAACAATTTCCCTGTTAGAGTTAGAGGACATAAGAAAAAAATAAAACGGCGTCCGTTTTGGGTACCTCGATAGCTACTCCTAGTCGCACTGCATGGCAGAAGAGACCATTACTTAACTTCCATCCCTCTTTTATCCAAAAAAAAACTTGTTCTCTGATTGATCTCTTCCCTTCCCCTGAGCAGGAGGACCACACTTGTTCACTGTGCACGCGCTAGAGAGAGAAGCGATTTGAGAATTTCAATGGAAATCGTAACTCCATCTGTGCAGAGCTTTGATTTGCCGTCAAATCACTCGTTTTCTTTCTCTTCCACTGCTTGCAGTTGCAGTAGCGACTCTGAAATGGCTCGACTTTTGAATCGTGCCACCGGCTGCACTGCGATGGCTGTCGATTCTACTGAGAGCAAGAGCTCCGAAACCTTGTTCATTTTCACTTCTCTTTCTAAGCCGAACTCAGAACATGCTCCGGAAACCAAAAGCTCCAGCTCGAACCAGGAGCCTTCCCAAGGAACCTGCGACGGCGAGATTGCTACCTCAGAATCCGTCGTGAGTCCCGGGGGGAAATCCGTCATAGTCAACGACCAGCACAACGGAAGCCTTGAGTCCTCGGCGGCTGTGAATCTCCAGAGAGTTTACCGGAGTTACCGCACACGGCGCAAGTTAGCGGACACCGCCGTGGTTGCCCAAGAGCTTTGGTACGCCTCTTCCTTCCGTCATATATGTTCTAGTAGTAAAACGTGAAGTGAGGGAGGGTGGGAAAAACAGAGAAGAGAATGGGGAATTTTTTATGTATACTTAATAAGATCACACGTGCGTTTCACGGTATTTAACAATAATTATTATTAATTACAACTCAGTGAAGTTTAGAATTACGATTTTAACACAATTGATTACATATTTTTGAAGAACATTTGAAGATATTCTTGTAAGAGAATAGATATATATATTTAGTATGATATAAATGGAGTCTCTCTCTCTTTCGCTCTCTCTGCCCCTGATGCGTTTTTCTTTGGATCATGAAAATTTTGAAAAATTGATAGGTGGCAAGCGATCAGCTTCGCCCGTCTAAACCACAGTACGATTTCCTTCTTCGATTTCTTGAAACCAGAAACAGTAGCTTCCCGGTGGAGTCGAGTCAGCTTGAATGCTTCCAAGGCAAGCTTATATGCTTCTCTGCTTTTTACGATTTGCCAAGCGGAAGAGAGAAACAGAGATTCACTTATTCTCTTGTTTGCTTTTTACGTTTATCATTTGGGAATCAGAAAACTCGTCATCTTTTTCCTGTTGAAGTAATCATGGCAGGTTGGAAAGGGTTTATTCAGAGACTCCAAAGCCCAGAAATTAGCTTTCCAGCACTGGATAGAAGCGGTAATTCTTTTCTCCCTTTCTTTTTATCCCATTATCTGTGTGATTGAAATCTGTTCTCAATTGAATCTGGCCTTCGTTTCCGTTCTTTTGTAGATTGATCCGCGACATCTTTATGGTCATAACTTGCATAAATACTATGAAGAATGGCGTGAATCGCGAAGTGTCCAGCCATTCTTCTACTGGTACAATTCTGTTTACTTTTCATCTGTAAAACACGAGCACGAGCCAACCTCCTTTCTTGGCTGTAGCATTTTAAGGTCTAAGTTTCGAAGACACCTGACACTTTTATTTACTTTTTGCAGGTTGAACGTTGGCGAAGGCAAAGAGGTTGATCTCAAAGTGTGCCCCAGAACAAAGCTGAGACAAGAATGCATCAAGTATCTCGGACCTGTATGTGTTTTGCTCTTGAATGAAGCTTATTATAGACTTACTCCAATTGAATTCTTGCACGACTGTTTAATCCGTTGTCCATCCACCCTCTTAAATATGACTGTGAATCTGAATTTCTGTTTGTTTTACTCGCCAATCACTATTTAGAAAGAGAGAAAAAATTATGAGTACATCATAATTGACGGGAAAATCATACATAAACAAACTGAAAAGCCTCTTGCTACGAGGGATGGGTCGGAGAAGGCAAAATGGATCTTTGTGATGTGTACGTACAAGAAATTCTATGCTAGTGAGGTTAGAGTTGATACTGTAAGCCTACAACTTTCTGTTGTTTACTTGCCGTTGCAACACATGCTCTTCATTTGTGACTCCAGAGCACTTATTTGTTGTTATGCCATCCAGAAAAAAAAGGGTTCTTTTCATCATTCGAGCTTCCTAGCAGGAGGAGCTACTTTAGCAGCTGGAAGACTTGTTGCAGAAAATGGAGTGCTTAAGGTGCAGTTTTAAAGGGGCTTTGTAGTTAAAGATATCCTGTCTTAGTGTTCATATGATTCCATATGATATGAGTGTTATAGCATTGGTGGGTGAAGTATGTGATAGCACAGGAGCCATAATTCAGTTCTAGAATCCTGATTGAGTTGTGGAAAATCTGTCTACTATTTCATTTTTACATGATCAAATTTGTTTGGTTATTTATGAACATGGCTCTGGTAGGACCGCATAGAAATCCATATTTGGCTTCATTCTTAAATTAAATATATATGAAAATCCAAATGGCACATCTACCTGACCAAAAGTCAAATTTGGATTAGAGATAGAGTTGGATTCAGTTCGGAGTTTCTCCTTAACAGCCATGAATAAATTGCATCTTTGTAGAAGTTGGTAAGGCTTTAGAATGCATGATTTCTTTGAGACTGTCAAGAAAAGGGTATTGCAGATCCTCTGAATTTCAAGGAATGTGGTGGGCATCTTGGTGTTCTCTGTTTGACTAATTGCAGGATAGCTGTTTATGTTGCATCTCATTCTTGGGTGATTCTATATTGCAGACAATCTCTGCATATAGTGGACATTACCGTCCATCTAAAGAAAACCTTAACTGCTTCATAACCTTCCTCAAGGATAACGGAGTCAACCTTGATGAAGTTGAGGTATGTAATGCAGTGTAGCTTTGACCCAAATTTCAGAGTTTATAAATTGAGGTTCTGCTACAGGTCTGAGATGTCTCGGATCTTAAGAACACTCTTCTGGGTCAGGATTGCTTTGATCCTTTGATAACTTTTATTAAATCTTCCTCATCCTGCTCTTGCTCCATGTTATTCTTAGCTAATATTTTTCGTTGCAGATATGCTCTGCTACTGAGGACTCTGAGAATTATGAAAGCAGTAAATCTTCCCAAGAGGGGAGTACTGTTGGAATAGCTACACTACTTGAAACTGAACCTTCCCTACTTGAAAACCCCAGTGCTGTTGAGAAAGATCAAACCTTGAAACCAGATGAAGTCACCCAAACTGAACCAACAGAAATTGCTGGGATTGAAAGACGTGGTAGCTACAAAAGGACTTTATCTGGTGGTCTCCAGAGTCCAAAACCTAATGTACCTATGGCAGCAATTTTGCAAAGGATCAACTCCAAGAAGGCACGTTCATATCAATTGGGGAATCAAGTTTCACTGAAATGGTCGACTGGCGCAGGTCCAAGAATTGGGTGCATTGCAGACTATCCTGTGGAACTGAGGGTTCAGGCTCTGGAAATTGTAGACCTTTCCCCCAGGTTTCCTCCTACCCCATCAGGTTACAGGCAGTCTGACCCTGACCCTGCCCCCAGGTTTCCTCACACCCCATCAGGTTACAGGCAACCTGACCTTTCCCCCAAGTTTCCTCCCTCACCATCATGTTACAGACAACCTCCTTGTCTTATTTCACCTGCATCTCGACCGACATCTGGTTTTTGTTGCAGTGATAGGAACTCTTTGGCTTAAATAAGCTGTTATGTATCTTTCTTTTATGTTTGCTACATTTCTCCCCCCCCCTCTTTCTTCTTGTTCCTATCTGTTAGGGAGTTACGAGCCTGGACACGTGTCCTCTATGTATTCCTATATATACCCTTGTATATCTTGTATTGAAAGTTAATGAAGTACAACAGTGTTTTGTATTCTCATATAGTATTAGGCCATCCAGTATTCTCTGATATGAGATGGTTCTTGAATAAAATCTTCTTTCTTGGTTTTTTTGCCTTTCGTCTTCTGTTACTCTGTTTTCTTTAGTTTTTTGTGTTCATGGCGTGCTCTTCTTCGATGGGAACTCTTCCAATCTCCATTGTTCCGACCATTTTCCCTCAATTATTTGAGGGAGGGGTGGGGGTTAAAGGTCCATGAAATTTTGCATCTTTCTGGAATCTAGATTCGCTTCTCCACTATTTAAACGAAAATATATTGTTTTGTTGCTTCTTGAATCATGTTAAAAAGTAGTATCCAAGCAAAGATGTAGATGTTTTACTTAGGATTACATTTGTTTTCACAACAAACCATGTAAGGAATTTTTTTAATGTAAAGAATGTGTAATTAGAAGTTTTGCATACCCCAATTGTGGATTGCGATTGGTTTTTATACATGAGAAACAAATACAATTGATGAGTACAATTGGGAAACGTAAGGAGAGGTGGTAGAGTTTTATACAAAGATTGCGTTGCAGGAATAGAGTTTGAAACATACTGAGTTTTCAAAATTCAAATTCTCCGACACTTCAATGTCAACGAAAAGAGGATTTGGTGGATCTTGGTGGTTAATAAACTGGTCTCTGAAGTCTGCAACTTTTTGTCATGTGGTTTGATAATAGCTAATCATGAATCTGATACTGGTTCGTAAGTCCATACTGCTATCTTTTTATCTTGATCTGAATAGGCCAATCTGATTATGATTATGGAATTTATGCTGGTGTCTAATCTTCGGTTATGGGAGCTCGATCACAGGCATTGGGGGAGGGGGAAAGGTGTGGTAGGAACAAAGGTTCGAACCTATGACCCATTTGGACTTTCTACCTCTACATAAGAAGCTGCCACCACTGTCCTAGAAGCACATCCACCCAGTACAAGCACTTGAATCTAATTGAGGCATGGAAAAGATCACACAGAACTGTAATTCTCTTTTATATCTATATATATCTTATATAAGAACCCAATCAATCCTTGCAGAGAGATTAGGTATCCAACAAGGCAACAAGTATCCTTTGAGATTTCTAGGAATCTCAACAATTAAGTACACATAGAAGCAGTCCACCAAGTCAACCTATAATGGCACCCTTTTTTCCTACTAAAATTATAGTGACGACCCATCAAGGAACAATGGCAGCTTCAGTAGAAGCAGGTTTTTCTCCATTCACAGCAGAAGCTTCCACAGAAGCAGATTTTTCTTCTTTAACAGCAACAGATTCGGAATCAGGTTTTGCTCCATCAGCAACAGCTTCAGCAGAATCAGGTTTCGCTACATTTTCACCTGGTGCTTCTGCCTCCCAGAATGAAGTTTTCTTTCCTGTCTTGGACACTGTCTGGAAAACTTCCTCAGGTTGCACATTTCCCTTCACTGTCACCTTCTGTTCCTTCATATCAATGTCGTATGACTCCACACCTGACCAATGCTCATAAAGAAATCCGACCATATCAGAACTAGATTAATTAGATTCTGCTGGCAGTCTTACCCCATGTTGCAGGTTAACAAGAAAGACTGTCCATACGAAAAACAGAAAGGAAGACTGGAAAAAGTCGAAAAACCAATTCGATCACTGTTTGATTTAAGTTTGGAACCATAACTCCCTGACTTAGTTACTGCTTTCTGATTCCTAGTCAGAGCAAGAAAATTCCAAATCTGTAAATCCAACATCAAATCAGCATCGTAATTACTAATTAGTCTTGTTCTACCTGTCAAAATAAGCCTTCAACTTAAAATTTTCATTCCAACATTTTCTTTTTAAGTTACTGAGTTTCCTCCAGATCAGATCAATATGTTTTTATTCCTACAACTTTGGGGTTTTTAGGTTTTCTAACCACTGATCCCATAGCTGACAACTAATGAACTATTCACATGCTGTTTGTATACACACTGATCTTAAGGTCTTGTTCACCCACTTCTCTCGTATGAGTAATAAATTCTAAGAGTGTGCAGAAAATTTTTATACATATACGGATGTAGAAACTCATAAAACCCTTTGGGGTTTCATCAAAGATTTTTGGCCAAGTGTATTGGGGAACGAACACATATCATATATTCATACTCATGTGAGGAACCAAGTTTCTGAGGGTAACATGAAATCCAATGTCATCTAGATAATTAAAATCTGAGAAAAGCAAAAAGGCTAATTTAAATAACTAGAGGTGAAGACTCTGTTATTAACCTTCCATTTTGTCAAGTACCCTCTTGACAGCCCCAGAGCAACCTTGGCAAGACATTCCAACTTTGAGGACAACTGTCTGCGAAATCGAAAGGAATCAGTTAAGAAATACAATATTAGTAATCAAGAAGAGAAACATCTTGGTCATCACAATGAAACTACCTTTCGAATTGCCTGTATATCCAGTAAAATTTTCCCTTGTGAAATTCACAATTCCTATGTCTACTTGATACCCTTTAAATTGATGATTTACAGAATTCAAGTTATGCATAGTCCCATAGTTTTGTTATCACGAAGCACATCTAAAACCAATTAAGAGGATCAATTAAACCACCCAATCCAGAAAGAGAAAAACCAGAAATGGCCATGAAAAGATGCATTCGATACCGAGCAGGGATCAGAAAAATGGGATTGACTGTGAACAGACTAAAGAGACCCGAGTTTGACAATTGTGAAGAAGAAACAAACGTTAAGCATGCATCAGGAACCATTCGCAAAGATGAACAGCAAAAAAGGAAAAAATTGAAGTTTCTACAAGAGCGGAATGAAGAAACACGAAGGAATACCTGAGCCATTATCGTCGAGAAGGTCTTGAGGGTTTGGAATTGTGAATAAGCCGGAAGAGATGAAATGCCGCGAATCACACACTGAAATGTCTAACGCGTTTCAGTTTAAATAGACAGCCCAACGATGAAATTATGAAAAACGAAAAGGTGAGAAAAGAAGATAACATGACTTCTTGTCGACGCTATCTTGCACTGAGTAGCGTAGAAATGATATTCCTACACACACATACACGCATGCACACCTAACGATAAGTTTTTTTTTTTTTTTTGTTTTTGGTAACCTACACTAACGATAAGTCGAGCACTAGAAAAAGTAGAATCCAGAGAGGAAGAGCACTTGGGAAAGATAATGGAAGCTTATCTATGCTCCAACATCCGAATGGACGTGAGATTCCCATTGTAGCTCAACCATTGGAAGTGAGTGTGGCCATAGGATCTAAAGAATGCATTATATAGGCTAGGAAGAAGATCCTAATCGAAGGATTCTGAATTGACCACTATTGAAAAAGGAAAAGATCCTAGATAGCTAGATAGCTAGTGGTTTTATTATTGTTTTTTCCAAAAGGACAGAATATCAGATTCTCACTGGTTAGCGTGTTATGAGGGATTGAGGGTGAGAAAATAAGAAATACCGGACCTACTACCGGACCTACTACCGGTCCTACTACCGGTCCTACCGGTGAACAATGAAGTAGTACTACTGCGACCGATAACGTTTTGCATGTTGGTAGTACAAAGCAAAGCTACAAAATGGCAAGTACAGTTTCTTGGTGGAGGCCCACTACGTTGTGTCTCGGTCTCCAACCAATCCAATTGATGTTAGCTGGTCCGTCAGATAACCTAACACCCTCTGGACCTATTAGTTGTTTATATCCTTTCTGGCAAAACATAACTACTACGACCAAAGGCGATATGGTCTATATATATATATATATATATATATATATAATTACATCTGCCTCTATGTAAAAAAAAAATAATATTATTATTATTTTATGATCAAAATACCCTTATACCTTTTCAACTATTAAGAGCAAATCAAGTGTGACGATAAAATGGGATTTAAGCCGATGTTCAGTTAATTCACTTAAATGGGATGCGAAACAAACCAAAACAAAAACAAAAACCAACTCATCCGATTCATATGGTTTAACAAATCAAACCGACTTTCACACCCCCTTTAGGGGTAAAATAGAGAAAGAAACTTACGAGTTACGAGCAGAGGAATGGAGGATGCCCTAGTAGTCAGTACTTAGTATGTGCAGCGCCACAGCGGAAGAAATGGTGAAAGTCGGCGTGTAAATCAAGAATCAAGAGTAGAAAGGCGGCGGCGGAAGCTGTGTAAAGGAGATTCGAATGATTTGCTGTTTGCAGAGATATGGTGATTGATTGATTGAAATAAAAAAAAGCAAAGTTCTACTTCAAAATCAAACTCATGGTCGACACACACAGAAGAAAGCATTGCAAATGCAAATGCAAATGGCCATAAAACTTAACAATCTCTTGGGATAAGGATTGAAATGACAACCCACTTGGGTATTGCAAGGAACAAATATGAGAAGGTTCTCTCAAGTCTCAACTATGATTATCAGTTTCACAGCTTGCAGGTGAAGGCCACTTCTGGGCAGAATCATATATTGATGGTGGAGTTTCACGGTTCAGGAAGGAGGTTTTCATCAGCTAGGGTTCTCTCCGCCTTTTCTTTGTTTTTTTTTTCTTTTTTCTGGGGGTCTGGTTTCTTTGGTTCGAAGTTGTGGTTTATTCTTTACCAAAAAAAAAAAAAAAAGTTGTGGTTTATTTGTGGTATGTATTTCCACCCTTGTGGCGTGTCTATCCACCTTTGTGGCAACACGTTGCTTTTCTAGCATCACTGGGTGTCGCCTCTTTGGACGTTAGTTATGGAAAATACATATGTCGTATTCCTTTGCTTAATATTTAATATTGTAATGGTTAACCATTATTCTAAAAGCTTTGGCGTAATGGTTAACCATTATTCTAAATGCTTGGGCTTGACCTATTCTTTAACTTGATGACCTTGTCTATTGCATGTATGACATTTCATCAATTTCCATTCCTTACCTTATGTTTTCATGTATTTATATTTTGTATTTCTGTTTTTTATTTTTATTTTTTATGTATCTATATTTCATTTCAAGTTCATAAATAGACTTTTGTAGCGTCCAAAAAAAAATTTAAAATGGTATAAGGATATTTGGGTCATAAAAATGACAATATATTATTAATTGATCTTTTTAAATACCAGAGAGTGGCAGATGTATGATTTCATTTATTTTTTTTTACTAAAAATAACTTTGATTTAGGTCTAGTCCGTCTGGATGAAAACTATTATTATTTTTTTATTCTTTCTTCATGTTCTTCTTCTCTGTCATTTTTTCTTTTTTGGTACAAAGGGATTTATTAGCCGGAGGATGAAGATATTAATATGCCTTAGCAAAAGTCAAACCCATGACCTCTTCACTAAGAGATATTGATTTCACCACTAGAACAACTCTGCTTTGACTCTCTCTCATGTTTATTTATTTATTTTGTATGTGTAATAATAAGCATTTTTTATATATTGGAGATAGGGGTATTACATAATGTTTTTATTATTATTATTTTTTTATATATAAAAATTTTATGTGTGGTAAAGAGTGTTTTTTATATATTGGAGATGGGGGTGTTACATAATATAAGAGAGAGCTTCACCTTTGACCCTAAAAAGATTCGAACTCTAACATAATGTATGAGGGTTTAAAAAAAATAAGAGATGGAGACTTACATATACCAAAGAGAGACTTGAATCCATGACACTTCAATAATAGGTGCTAGTATTATCAACTGAGCTGCGATGATCTAATATATGAATTTGTACTTTATTTGGGAGAACAAATAGAAAAATTACATTTCAAGTCTTTAATAAGGTTTAAGATAAGTTTTATCAAATGCCAATTACTCTCAGAAACACGCCAAAAAAAAAAAAAGAACAATGAAAATGGGTGGTGTCGGATTTTAACTTTATAAAAAGAAAGGCAACAATGATGTGATTAACATGATGTTGTGGTTTCCACTCTTGGTGATGGCATATTTAGCATTCCCATTGCCTATATATAAAAAAGCTCCATGATACCAAAAAAAAGTTGGTCTTAATCAAAATGCCAACCCTTTGGTTATGAGTTTTAGTTTAGCTTTCCCCCTTTGAAATAGGCGTTTTTTGTATAATGGGTATGGAGAATGTTACATAATATAATGCAAAGGTTTGCCCTTGGCCCAAGGAGATTCGAAATCTAACTTAATGTATAGTTTTAGTTTTTCTTTTTGGTGGGTGGGGGGTTGTGGGGCGTTAGAGACCATTACATATACCACAAGGAGACTAGAATCCATGACTTTTGCAATAAGAGGAATCGGTATTACTAACTGAGTTATTTTTCGATCGTCTAATTTTGATTTTTATATTTGATTAGTTTTGTTTCTAAATGTAGAATAGGGATTTTGACTGAAACTAAATCAAAGAGGGCACTTTAGTTTTGGGAGGGGAGGAAAAGAATAAAAGAAAAGGAAAAAAAAAAACATAATAATTACATTCACATTATGGAACAGATAAGTCATTATCAAGGTTAAAAATAAGTTTGATCAAATGCTAATCACTCTCAGGAACACGATAAAAAAGCAAAAGAAATAAAAACAATAAAAACAATAAAAATGGGTGGTGTTGGATTTTAACTTTATAAAAAGAAAGGCAACAATGAAAATGAAATGAAAGGTTACGCCTTATTGTGCCTAACTAGGCGATGAGCATAATGAAAATAACTGCTTATTGTGCCTAACTACTTAAAAGGCATTATAAATTTATAATCTTCTCTCTATGAGAAGTTAGGTTTGGAGAATAATTTTTTTTTTTTTGGTAACCGTTTTTGCTGGAAAAAACGTACCCTTTGCCCTTTGGATACCTCTATGAGGGATTTTCATTTTGAGAGCATATCAAGTTATATATAAGAATGAAACTCTAACCCAAACATCAGGTTCCTTAATTCATAGTAAGTGCAGTCCAGCCCAGCCCACGGATATCTCAAATCAAAGCCCAGTACTGTCAAACTAAACCTAGTTGAGCCCAACCCAGCCCTGACTGATCTTGGTTCAGTCACGCTGGATCTCATTAGGCTCGACTCAGGCCCATCATAGAAAATCTCAACCCTCGACCCTGGGCCTAGCCACAAGCAGGGAAAAAAAGAAGCCCAATTCAGAGTAGGCTTCTTCATGTCGGGTTTGGTCAGCACGTGGGGTCAATGCTGTTACAGTGTCGGAAGAGGTCGAATAAGAACCACGGATCTAAACCGCCACGGGGGCATTGCTTCGCTGGCAGCTTGTACAATCATGCCTGACTTTTACTAAGTGCACATGTCATAGCATGAGTGGGAGGCGGAGGACACCTGAGAGAATAAAGATTAAAAAAAAATTAAACGAGAATCTAGGTTTTCGCTGACCCTTCGATCGACTAAACGTTAATACCTGCTCTACAGGGTAATCCCGCGGCTGCTGCGGCGTTTCGCTCCTCCTTCGCTGGCTTCTGGCTGGCTGTAAGTGGTAAGTGGAAACGCCGCAGAAGAGGATTGGGTGTCTGCTTAGCTTAGCTTAGCTTGGATGCTTCTCATCACCTTCCTGGTTCTCCTGCTTCCACGTCAGTGAATACCCACGCGCCCGACGCCATGTGTCGTGTCGGTTCACCATTGACCCGGAGCCCCGATAAGGCGAGAATCACTCCAATCAACCTACTGTTAGGCTTGTTAGGCTTTCTCACAAACATACTCTACTACTCTCATGATTACTTTATCCAACAATATACTTGGCATTCTCTCCACACACCGTTCCGCTCCACGTCAACGGAAACCTAAACGTGGCGAATGCTGGTGCGTCGGAGCTACAAGAGCAGGGACTCACATATGACATGGCTGACACGTGGCGTTCTCAGAAGATATATGACCTGCTTCTCTCCTTCCTTTCTCCCTTTAGCTTTACCAAGTCACCTACCTTGTGAGGAATTCACTAGTCGTCGTCGGAGATGCTTAGATAATTCTATTCAACTTCGTCTCGGCTGTCCATGCTTTGACCTTAAGGTCTTGTCACCTGTGTTCGTCAATGGCCGTTGATGAAGGAAAGACTAGACAAGGAGGTAGGGTTTCATCTCCGGCGGAGAATTCCACCGCCGCCGGAGATAGGTGCTCTGGTTCGTGCTCTTCGTCTTCGAATGGCGTGTTTTCTGGTGATTACTCCAAATGTAGTACGGATCCGATGGTTAAGATCGAGCTTGATGCTGCTCGAGCTCTGGCGGATTTTGCGCATTTAGCGCTGTTAGAGAGCGAAAACCCTAATGATGACTCCGGCGGGAAATGGGGGAACAAAGGGAGAAGGTCGAAGAAGAGATCTAAGAATGGTTCTCCAGTCAAGGACTTAGAGACCTCACAAATTCGGAGCTCCAAGGCAAGATCTTTGGATCTTTCCAAGGTTGGTTTTTCTCTACTAGCACTTATTCTTCTTTAGTTCTGATCATTTCACTTTATAGAGCTGATATTCTGAGAAGATTGTTTGTGTTTTGGGTGAAAGTTTGCGACTTTCACAAAAAAAAAACAAGTTTTTCGTAGCTCTATATTCTCAGTTTGGGATTAGGGAGTTTACTGCGTGCTTATATAAGTGTATCTCTGTTTTCTTCGAGGTTAAAAGGTGCAGAAATGTAGGCATTGGTACTCCAAGTTAATACATTTGGACATTTTTGGGTGAGGAGTCTAGTGGTTTCTGTTAATATAGGCGTATCTCTGTTTTTTTGGAGGTTGCAGCTCTAGAGATGTGGGCATTAGTACACCATATTATTATTATTATTATTATTTTTGGGGGGTGGGGGGGGGGGGGGTATGGGGGGGGGGGGAGGGGATGGGGGGTTTGTAGTATCTATTGAGGCCTTCCTTTTCCCCCCTTGCTCGTTGCTTGCTTTCATATTTCCTTGACCTTGCTTTCTATTCTAGATTAACGATTATGTGAAACCTACTGCTAATTGAATACGGATCCAATTGCTCACACACGAATAACCAAGGAGGAAAATTGACTCCCTTATGAATGCCCCATTTAGTTTTTGAGCTTCTACAAGATTCCACTTACCACTCATGGCACATCAGTTTGTGACATGAAACCAATCTGATACCAACTCAGTTGTTAAAAGAGAAAAATGATGGTAATCACTCTTATTGAATGGGATTTGATGAAATCAGAATAAAAGAAATTGAATGTTTAATGAAGTCACCCAATAATTAGATCTGTGATAAAGGATGCAACTGCATCATTGGGGACATAAATCAGATCGATGGCAGGGGAGAGGAGAGACTTTATCAATCTTTTTAGGTGAAGAAGAGAAGAAAAGAAATCAGACTTAAGATACCAATCCCACATGCACTGTTCAACAACCCAGGAACTCTTGGAAAATTTCATAAGTTTGCTCAAACTATATCTGATTTATTGTGAATGTATTGCAAATATGTATAGACCGCCTAAAATTCCTATTAGGCTCATTAAAGGACTTTTTATCATTCTAATACAATCAGTAATGTAAATAAACTAAAAAAGAACTAACTCATCTCAGATTCCTAAAATGACTCGTAAAATGACACCTAAGCACTCTCTTACACTCAATTAAGTAAGTAAATTCAAAGCCAAATTCTGTCTTGCCATTCAGTATCCTATTCTAACTCAAAACACTCAACCGTTAATCTAGTATCAGAAGTGCATCTGCTTTATGGTCTTATATTGTAACCCAGTACACCAATATAGCCAAAAATTAAAAGGCATAAGGTCCACAGGACCCAACCATAGCCTAGATAAGGTCTTTTGAGGTCTGATTGACCCGTCTTTAACCATCTTAACTTTGCGAGGTCTCTAGTGATTTTGTTATGGTCATTGTTAAAGAACGAAAAAGGAAATACATGGACCCCAAATAAATATTGGTATTATTAGAAAAATGGATTAAAAAGAGGCCAAAATCTTGGAAAGATCGATTTAACACTTTAAGAAATTTATTTGTGAATTTTTCAGAAGCGGATTAAAGAACAAGAATTAACAGTAAAATAAATAGAACAACAACTACTAAATGGGGCCAGCTACATGGATCCTTCTCTTCCAATCAGCTCTATTAGAGACCATACTTGAAACAAGGCCTAAGCTATTTGTATCCTTTCTCATCGTCTGCCCCTAGTTCTCTAATTCCTTTGATCTGGATTAAATCATTTCTGCATGCAGGAGCATTTAAAAGCCTCCATTTAATGTGGCTATGCCACCTCAATCGACTTTCTTGTAGCTTATCATTTATTGAAGCAACCCCAAGACCAGCTCCAAGGTAATCATTCCTTAACTGTAAAATAAAAAAATAAAAAAAAAAAGGTTATGTGGCAACAAAAGGGCTAGGCCTAAAAACCTAGAGAAGGATGTTGATTACTTGTTAACTGCCCCTGTTGTTATTTTGACCCTATGTGCTTGCTTCATGTGTTTCAGGAAGTTGTATTTACTGAATTTAACTCCTGCCATATCTGTGATTTAAAAATAAAATAAAATAAAAATGTGAATTACATAGAGCTAATCCTAGTCATTTGACTAAGTGGATTATTGAATGCCAAGTCTGCTATGTTCTTCATCCCATCTGAAACCCTTAACATTGCTGTTTAGTAGCATCATGTCCAAATTATGATACCAGGATGGTGTTCAGCATGAAGCCCTTTCCCATTCTTTAGCTGAATCATTTATACACATAAACCCATAGTTCAAGAACTTGCGAGATATCTGGCTTTTTTGGTTTAGCGAGACGAGATGTGAAGCAATACACAAAAATAGAATAATACTGTTGAGATCTTGGATCTTGACTCAAACCAACCCCTGTTATGCATAGTCTCAAACTCAATCAAGTCAAGGTATGTTCACTTGATCTTGTTGGGATAGGGGAAGTTTTTCCCAGGTTATTCAGAGTTTGCTGCCAGTTCAGATCTTCCATTTTCTGTCAGCTTCTTGGTCGGAGCAGCTGGGGGTGATGAATGTGCACATGGGGTCTTGACTCTCAAGTTGTACCTTTGCCCTTAGGATTATAATTTGAACTATGGACATGTGTTGTGTATTGTATACATAGATTTGTTTGAACATTAATGTATGAGATTATGAATTAAGGGCCTTGTCTACGTATATTATGTGCACAATAGGTCATTTTAGGTTTTAACTCAACATAGCAGTTTCCAACTGAGGTTAAAAAATGAAACTCTCTTTTACACTACCTTTTTCATAAATCTGAGATAACCAGTGTGTTCAAAAGGGCCTAAAATAAGCTGGGAAGCAAGTTTCAGCCACAAATGACACCTAATACCCCTCAAGATGGATGTTTGAGTTTAAAAAGAATAAAATCCCAAATCTTGCCAAGATCTTGTTCAAATTCTTTTCTTGTCTTTTTTCTTTGTGAAAGGGTGAGATTGCGCTCAAGTTTGAGTTCTTGAATCATGCATAAATATCATTTATTTTTTATCATCTTTCTTTTGATTTATGGCCCAAGAAAGAATTTAAAAAATGAAAAGAGACGAAGAAAAAAATGCCCAACTAAAACCGTGAGTAAGCTCCATTTGTTGGTAGAGCTTGAAAAAACTTCTGGTAATGAAACCAAACCATGATGTTGATATAAATCACATTTGGTCTTCCTACCTCAGTGAGGTTGACTCAGGTAATACACCTCTCCATTTCCATCTGTAGATTGCAATTGACATGTTGAATGTAGTTTCGAAAACTTTATGTTGTTAAGTTCTGATTTAGAATTTCATTTACGTAAGATTGCATTACTGTGTGCATGATTTAAAATTTGTGTTTCGTACATTAGGATGGTTTAAAGTTAGGTCAGGGCAAGCGTAGAAGGGTCTGTAAAGCTGTAGTGGTGGACACAGTAAAGATTAAACAGGAACCCAAATCAACTGATCAACCTCTGTGCCCCTCAAGTTCTGTGTCATTTGGTGGTGGTAGGTCGAAGCAAAATTTGACTGAGGTACTAAAGTTTTCCAATTTCTTGCATTTTCTTTCCTAGTTTCCTATAGTATTCAACTGAAGTCTTCCCCTTGCAGGCTGAGAAAGAAGCGCGGAGAATACGTAGGATTTTAGCAAATAGAGAATCTGCAAGGCAGACAATACGCCGTAGGCAGGTGAGAAAAATCAGATATGCTTAAAAAGATTAAATGACCTTTTTAAGACTTCTTTTTGCACATATTTTCTAACATCTGGTTGCTTTATGCTTTCAATTCCTCTAGATTTGTGTTTTTGTCCATGTGTTATTATTTTTTTCTCCCTCATGAAGCTTTCAAAAGTCAAGTGTTGTTTTCTTGGTTGGAAGCCATTTATCACTCTATTCCGTTTCTTCTCAATGGGGATAGATTGGGAGCTATTTATCAGTGTCTTATCTTTTCTTTTGTTTAGGGTAGTAGCATGGATTTTTCTTTTTTTTGATAATTTCAGTATATATAAATTATATGGTGAACACATTTTCAGTATTTATTGATGATAGAATTCTCATAATAACATGCAAGTTACTGCTGCAACTCAATTGTTCCCCATGGGTATCAGCCTTTCAAAGACGAATGTGTCTGTCATCCATGTGACACTGATGAGCACTCTATCTGCACAATGTATGTATGAATACACCAGGAACCGGAGAAAAGACAAACTCTTGCCACTTACTAGGTCATATTTAGGCACTACTCTACCTCATTGTACCCTTTTAGTTGAATTTTATGGAGCTCCACCATTAGCTGATAGTAATATTGGTGCCTCATGTTGGTGGAGTTGGGTGGATTAGACGATAAGAAAGCGATTGCTGGAGTTGCTGCAGCTGTAAGTTTTCAGTTGGCAGTGATCAGTGACCGAAGAAAGGAAGTACTCCCCTAGTCTTCCTAAGCTTCTACCCAAAAAAGAAAAGAAAAGGTCTTCCTAAGCTAGGTGATTCTGGATACTCTTCATTGGTGGGAGTGATGGGGATGGGTGACTCAAGTTGATATCCTAGTGATTGCCAAATTAATTCTCAAGCATTTGACATAAGCTTCAGTTTTAATATTTTTCTTCTTTTCTCTGGGAATTTGAGGGATGAAAACTTCCCAAAGTCTTGTATTACTTCTCTATCGGAAGCAAGGTGAGTGGTTGAATCCACAGACAGAAAAAACTTAGGAATCTCCCCATTTGCAATGTGTAATTTTTAGAAGAAAGAGGAGAGAGAGAGAAGAGAGAGAGTGTTGTAACACCATTTTTTTAGTGAGGTTTATATTTTGTTTTTTTGAATTTTTTCTTTTGTGAATGCAATTCCTTCGTGTTGTGAGTGTACATCATTCAAGTAAGCGCAAGGTTGCAAGTAAGTGAAGGACGGGATCTGTGTTACCTGGGCTTGAGGTGCACTTCGATCAGTCTATGACAGTAACTTGTAGTTGCCTGAATCACTAGTTTCGCTAGAACCATGGGTTGATTCTTGATTCTCTATGAATTGAATCCGTTAACAAAATGGAGTGGAGAAAGCAGCTATAATTATAATCAGGGACCTCCATATGAATGATTAATTAACGGAGTAGATCAGGTACATATTCTGCATACACTCAAATGAAATTGTAAAATAAAATCAAGCAATTGGTATTGAGTATACTCTGGGTAAAATCCTGTCTGATCCACAACTCATTATTTGTGTACCATTTTTTGCTATTATACTTGCCACAATATCAAAAGCCTAGTACCAGTACCTGTGCAATCATTAGAGGAGGAGAATAAAATAATTGACGAAATTAGAGAAAGAAGAACTTGCTGTTAGGATAAACATCCCAACTGTGAGCAATGCGTGTGTCTATATATATATGTATTATGTTTTGAAATTATAAAGGCAAATATAGCCTTTGTTATAATAACTGGTATGTCTAGCCAGTAGCCACACAATACACAAAACCAGAATTCCTTAACTATCCCTACTGATAGTACTGATAGTACATCAACACAATATACTTAACACAACCTCGAGCTGGAGCATATATGTCACTAAAGCTCATCTTGTGAAACCATCAAGGACAGGTGTAAAAAATGTTTTGATGGATTTATTACAAAGTCGATTTTCAGAGCTAACAAATGGACTAGAAATTTTGTATCTTCACGACAACATCCCTTGCAAAATTATAGTTGACCCTAATATGTTTCCACTTGTGGAACACATAAGTACTGAGTAATGTAGATTACTGCCTAGTTATCACAATACATGATTTGTAAACTGAAAACATCGCCCCCCCCCCCAAAAAAAAAAAAAAAAAAAAAAAAGAAGAAAAAGACACACAAACAACTGAAACACTATGTTTTCAAATAAAAGATTTTAGCCTCATCAGCTCAGCTGCAATATGAGCCATTGCCTTATATTCAGTTTCAGCACTTGATCGAGCTTTTGTAGTCTATTTTCTACCCTTCCATGTGATAAGACTTACGCCAGCAAATGCACAGTACCCAGTAGTGGATTAATCATCATTGGCTCGAGCCCAGTTCCCATCAAATACCCAATGATATCAGTGTGCCAATGACAATGATAAATAAGTCTCTACCACAGCACCCTTAGGGTACTTCCGGATATGGTATGCTGCCTAATGAGTTCTTTTGGCCCTTCTTAGAAAACTAGTATTCAAGCCAACAACAAAAGAAAAGTTATGCCTGGTAAAAGTAAGATAAATAAGTTGGCAGGCTAACCAAATATACTAATCTTTGGGTGCAAACTCCTCGTTATCAAAAGCCCAGAGTTTTGCATAGGGATTCGTTGGAGTATTGATAGGTTTACAACGAGGTACCGGGCTTAGAAGATGAATAACATACTAACTCTGAGACAAACAAACACTTTTGTTGCTGCAAATCACCACAGTACTAAGAGAATACCTCATACTTTCCAAATCTTTCATGTGGAACAGTTGAAGACATGTTGTAAATAAAATGTAACTTGTTTGATTCTAAATTAGTCGTTACCAGAAACAACAATATCAACAAGAAGCACAACCATCATAACCAACTGAGAGCCTTGATGACAAACTATACTAAACAATTAGAGTTACAAAACATGTGGTGGCGACTTGGTATCTACAGATGGATTCCTTGTCTTGGCATTTGGTGCTAGGCTCTTTAGAATGATGTTCCAACCATTTCATGGGCTTATGGGTTACAAGAAAACTTCTAGACTTTTGGACTCTAAATCTTTAATGATGAATACTAACTTCAAAATAGAAACGAATGAGATTCACATCCTCCAAACTATATTTATTCTTAATTTTAATAGAATTACAGGCATAAGAGAGATTTGATTTCTCTTTCTGCCATACTGGAGTTAGTTGATTGTAGAGTTATTGGTCACTTCTAGCTTCATTTTTGAAAACAAATCTTTCCATTCCAAATTGGCAAGTCTACCATCATCCTCAATCCTTAAATGCTGAACTTGAAACTGATATTGGCAATAGGTCAATATGCTGTTCAAACCTGGTCTGCTGTTTAGACGATACTCTGAGTGATTGGAATATTCATTTGGTTGGGATAATTGTTTCTTTGTTGAGTCTCTCCGTGTTTGATTGTTTGGACTTCAGGTGGCACTGTTTGATTACTTAACATTGTTTCTGTGTTCCTTTAAAGTATTAGTTTGACTAGCAGTGTAAAAGCATTGCTAGCGAACCTTGCAATAATTCCGGTTTATAAGAATAAATGTGATATTTAGACTATCAATAAATATTGAGACATAAAACTAATGAGTCATACTGTGAAATAATGAAACGTCGCCTCTGTACACGAAATAGATGCGCTGCACTACCCAGCGTGTAACCTTGTCTCCACTACCCTAGCTGAAAAGCAGATGTGCACGCTTATTTCCCTTTTTGAGGATCAAAGGGCGGGCCTTATTGAGAAGGCTGAAAATCTCCAAAAATGTTTCATTAAAGCACATCTCAAAAGAAATATTATTATATTGGAGGATCAATTTGGTATATGCCAGGGAGATCCGTGACTGAAACTATTATATTTCAAGGGGGCTTATGGGGATTTTTAGAGCCTACAAAAGAACCTTCATATGATCTTTATTGACTTGGAAGAGGCTCATGACGAAGTACCTAGGGAGCTTATTTGGTATGTCCTAGAGAAGAGAATGAGCTCAAGGAACTATATGGAGATTGTGGTGTTGAGTGTCACAACTGTAGGGGATCAAAGTAGTGGATTTCCCATTACAAGTGGATTACACCAAGCTCTGAACATATATTTGTTTGCACTAATTGTGGATGATTTACCAAGTCCAAGATGAGGTCCCTCAGTGTATGCTTTTTGCTGATGATATTGCTTCAATACATGAAACAGTGGAAGGGATTAATGTGAAGCTGGGATAATGGAGATCAACATAGGAATCAAGACATTTCAAGTTAAAGAACGAAGATAAAATATATGTACTGTAATTTCAGTCAAACCATGAGTAGGTGATGGGAAGTGGTAAAACTTGGATAGCAAGAGAAAAGCCCAAGCCTGTATGCTTTGTGAAAAGATATAGTGAACTTTTTGACCGGTAAAAGAAGCCTTATTTGAGTTGTCTTGGACTCCTAAAAGGAATGGGTTCCCCAACCCCATTCCCTTTCCTTTGTTTGTGTTAGAGAATAAGATACTAATAAGAACTTGACTAAAATTTGGAGTTTTAGTGACAACAACCCTATAATTTTTCTAGCTGGAGCTAGAAAATCAACATTCTTCTGTTTTTGTCATGTTGAGTTACTTGGTGCATTTATATTTACACTATTTTTTTTTGTTCCATTAATATTTTGCTTTGAACGCAGGCCTTCTGTGAGGAGTTAACAAGAAAAGCAGCAGATCTAGCTTGGGATAATGAAAATATGAAACGGGTATGGTATTCTCTATGACTATATGGTTTATCTTTATAGAAGTATTTATATTTTGAATTGAAGGAAATATATAAGTGGGAACAATATCCAAATTATTCTTATTTTCTGCACCAGGTTTTTAGAGCTATGCTCTACTCACTTTTTTCTCAATCTGAATGAAAATTCTCCTTGAAATCCTTTCTTATGTTAACGTTATGATCCTTTACTGAATCCATTCACATTTTGGTGACACATTTACTGAGAGAAGGAAAGGGAGTTGATAATGAAAGAATATCAATCACTGAAGGACAGAAACGAACTACTGAAAGCAAAGGTTAGTGAGACCCATATTTGCTTGCACTAAAGGCTAACTTTCACTTTATCTGAAGGAGATCTCATTTATTCTGCAGATGGTCAAGACAATAAAGGCTGAGGTTAAGGAAACTCCTGAAGAAACTTCTTCAGCCCCTGGAGATGCATCGACATCATCATCTACAGAATTGCCCTTGCTTCTATACAACAGACCATTGTTTCCACCTTTTCTTTGGCCTTCCCTTGTTCATCCTTTAAACCCCATGCAAATGCCCGTTGTTACTGAAAATGCAATCATACAAAAAGATCCAATGCCAAGTAACCATGAGTTGGTTTCATCAAATGAACAACTCCATGGTTCAAGAGCCCCCATCTATATAATACCTTGCCCATGGTTCCTCCCTGTTATTGACCACGGGAACCAAGTGCATTCCCGACCTCTAGATTCTTACTGTTTGAAGGAAAACCATGATGACAACTACAATAGCAGCCAACATGATGAGGGCTCTTCTTCAAAAGCAATGGGAGAAGTAGGTCGTTGCCATAAGCCTTTACCTAAAGAGCTAAAAGCAGATGTTGTTTCGTATACAGAAGAAGCAAACACCAACACCAATAGTACTAATGCTGACAACTCAGTTGCATTACCGACTGAAGCTCAGGTTATAGGACCTCATCCTCAAGGAGTGGTCCTTACTCCTGTTCCCCTTAGATCGGTCAAACCAACTTTCACTGTGAAGTGTGAGAATGAGTTCGAAACAAATCCAGATTCTGCATGTCAAGCGGAGGTTTCTTCTGCAACCAGCTATATAAAGAGTAGTTTGCCTGAGAAGCCACAGGGAGCTGGCTTGTACCCAAACAAGAAAACGGTGGACTCTGGTGCTGCAGCTGAGGCTAGAAAGAGGAGGAAGGAGTTGACAAAGTTAAAGAACACCAATGGTCGTCAGTTTCGGATGCGTTGTTGAGCTCGGATGAAATTTTGGTGAAATCAATTAACAAAAATTGGTTTCTAATGTTCGAGCCCATTCCATTTTAGATCTATTTGGAAATTTTTTATGTTGGTTCATTTTGCAGTGTAAGTTCTCAAGGATCATTCAAGTTTCAACCATATAGGGACGCTGAGTTATATGATTGGGTATTCCCTTTTGGACCCTAGTTCAATTGGTAAACCCTTTCGAAGAGGTCGGTTGCCTCCATTGGTGGGTACACTGACATTATTATAGGTTTCTTAGAATTTAATTGGGGTTTTAGAATTTCAACTTGTACATTGTGAAGGGATTCCTGAGATGGTTTATGTCTCATGCATCACTTGGAATAGAGAGCACGAAATTATTGCAGAGATCAAGGGTGGTGGAGCTTTTCTTTCCCAGAAATTTTCTTTCAATTGCTTAATGTTGCAAAGGGAACTTTCCTTCAATTGCCAACTGAGGGATTAGAGGTAATTGGCTTTACTGTACTCCTCCTCAATCTCCATATCTGGAATTTGATAGGGGCTGAGATCGAGGACTGCAGATTACCAACTAGAGTATTTCCTCTTGCAAACTACTACACTCCCCCACTGACAACTTATAGGCTTGAACCGAGGCAATCAATCAGATAAAAGATCTTAAAGTCGATCAAAACCTAAAACTGGGTTCAGTTATAAATTTTTATGTTTAAAAATTAACAATTAGTAGAAAACTAAGATAGATAATGGAACTTACCTGATCAACTGCATCACATCAGAAATCTAGATTTGCAATTTTACCAGAGCTGAATCCTGAATGCAATTCAATTGCTTCCCTTACCAAGAACGAAAAAAAAAACACCAACCAACCACAAGATAGATGATCCTTGAATTTACAAGAGTATGCTGTGTTTTACACTAAAATTGCTAATCTAACCCTTGATCGTTAGAATTAGTCTATAGCGGTTGCAGAACCATATTGGAAATAAGCATCTATTCCCATTGTCCAAATATTTGCTCCTGGGGAATAGGGTCTTCTACGTTTCACGACCACAAAACTGAACGTATTCAACCCTCCATGGCAACCATTCTGGAAGATTTTGGACCCCAAAAAAAAAAAGGAAGCCCATTCTAGAAGACAGAGAAAGGTTTTCATCATGAAAGACTTGGGTTTTCATTTTTCAAAGCTGTAAACAAGTCTATAGATTCATTTCGAAGAAAATAAAACCAAAAAAGTCTATAGATAGTGATGTATTCAAGGGCTTTAGGCATCATTCTAGATTTTATTTTAATGTATTCTCTTATGCTTAATAATATAGTATATTTTTGTTTTCAAGTCTCATTTCCACTCCATAGTTACAATCTTCCTACTCAAGAGTTTACATGTTGTTTCCTCTTAATGCAAGTTGTATTTATTCAAAGATTTTCTTCATTAGATGGTAAGTCATACTTCACCCCATTATTTTAAAATTAAAGATACATTGATATATAGCTTGAAACATAGAGGTGTAAATGTAATATAATGAATTCTAAAGGAAATGTAAACGTAATGTTTGTAAACTAATGGGTCTGTATATACTCTTGATTTTATTAGGCCTTAGTAGGTGATTAAATTTTTTAAAAAAGATAAACTATATATACATCCCCTTAGTTTGCCAACTATTAAGTTTAGATCCCTGAATCTATTCTACTATGTTTTCGTTTTTTATGACACTTTATTACTGTTAGAATAATAAGATTATGTTCAAAATTCTCAAATTACCTTCATTCATCTTCAAAAGTACTTCAACTTTCAAAGGAAAAAATTAATGTACTTGCTTAAATCTCATATCTTTTATGATTTCAAATAAAACTAAGTGAAGACTAGAGCAAAGATCCAAGTGATCAATCTCATGTAAATGAATATGATACTAACACTATTATTGTTGCAAAGAGATGCATATATGCTCCTTTTCTTATTTTACAAAAAAAGGGTTCTTTCTTTGGAAAATTGCTTGAGATTAAGCCTTTCAAGTTCTTCAGAAAAAAGTAATATGACATATCTTCATCGATATTATTATCTGTATCGTATCATTCTTATACCCCAATAGATATCTCTTTTTCCTTTGAAATCAACAATTAATATGTATATTAGGAATGGAGACTACTACATAGAAAGAATCGAATCCTAAAGAAAAATGTGTTAATCATCATCAGCAGCAGGCCAACGCTTTAATGTTCCCACTGGATATTGCGTATGAAAATGATATTAAACAGACAGTAGCACGAATGAAACAAGATCATCGATAGAAACAAGAAACCTAAGTTTGGTTGGTTCATAACGATCGATAGTGGATTCATATGTAAATATAGGTCCATCTGTCTCCACTCTGGAGACAGCTTCTTCCATGATATCTACTCGTTTGAGTTTGACACTTCCCTAAACCCTAATTACTTTATATTATATAAACGTGATCAATGAGTTAAGAAATAGAGTTTCTTTTCTTTATTTGATTTACTTCTTTGAAAAATAGATCCAATGGAAGAAAAAGGGTGGATTAAAGAAAACAAACCTCTTAGCTAGCATGGGAATATATTGAAATTTGGAAGACCCAGCTTCATTTACCTCTACTATGTCTGCTGAATCTTGGTTGTGCCATGAGAATGATGACTTATTCTAGGGTTAATTACAAGATTGAGTTGGATTAATTAAACCTTTTAAAACCATAACATGAATAATGAAAAATGTCATATGGTAGTCTAATTGTGAATTTGTGATTATGTCATAAGTTGGATCAAGTCAACACTTAACCTTATAACCTGCCTAATCTTGATTCGTTTGAGTACAAAATGATTTTTAGTTTCACGTTGTTGTGCTATGTTTATCAAAAAATTCCTATAGGATAGTAGGCATTTAACCTAAATCTAGCTTCCTTGACCTAATGTTTACCTAAGTTAAGGTTAGAATATTAATTATATCTCAATCTCTACCTTAATTTAAGGTGAAAAATATTTTAATGTTGACCTGCTTTCAATGTGAGAATTTTTAACTCGAGCTCTACCCAAAATTAATTAATTAAGATGGACTAAAAAAAGACTTTGATTATCAAAGCCAAACTTGCATGTTTAGCTTAACAGTTACTTCTTCTTTTTTGGAAATGAAGATTTTATTTATTTAACTAAACTAAAACCACGTGGGATCTTATACATTAAAGAGTCAAAAAGCAAAATTCAAGATAGAAAAGGGGGGGGGAGTGGTACGCGAACCAATCCTGATAAAGGGCCGCTGATTTGGCAAATTCGTCTACCGCAAAGTTTGTTTCGAGGGGGATGTATGAGAAGGAATATTTAGTGAAGGATACCGTGAGCCTGAGGATATTTGTAATTAGGTGAGAGATTTTCCAGCTTCTACAGGATGTTGGAAGTGTAAGAGAGAGTACAAGCGATTGGTTGTCGGTTTCCACTTGGACATGAAAGATCTGGAAGTCGAGGGCGAGACTAAGTCCTCATTGAATAGCTTGTGTTTCGGCAATAAAAGAGTCCTGATAGCCCATGTCTCGTCTAAAAGCAAACATCACCTGATGATTAGAGTCACGTGCGAGACCACCAATCCTTGAGTGTGTTGGATCCGAAAAGGAGGATCCGTCTACATTAAGTTTGATACAGCTCGGAAGTGGAGGTTCCCACCTGATGAGTAGTGGATCTTTACTAGGGGGTGTAGTAGGGGGGCAAACTTGGCTATCGCATGTTATAAGCACTGGATGACATTCGGATGCTTTGGGAGTTGGGATGAGTGGGTAACAGTATTATAATATTCCCAAAGAGCCCAAAATGCAATAAGGGTGGAGATGTTATGTTGTTTGTGAGGAGAAGAGTGAGCAGACTGAGTTATAAGGGCTTGAAGCTTGGGGTAGAAAAGATGTGAGGGATCCCACTTACGAAGGCGAAGGGATGCCATAGATGGATGGTTAACCATCACACCTTCATCATAAATTTCCGTAATCAATCGATAAACAAATAAAGATTAGGCTTGCAGTAGTGAACAGAAAAAGCTTCTAAAATTGGAATTCCCATTAAGACCTTCTATGTATATATATGTGGTCACAAATAGGTGACTTGTGACTTGCCCCATACATGGACATAGCTCACTTGCAAGTTTGCTAATGAAAATGTTACACGTGTCTAGAACCATCAGGAGCCATTCATGCTGATGCTGATGCTGATGATGATGATGATGATGGCTCGTTGCTTGCCCCCGTGATCTGCGCCAGCTCAACTTCCTCTACACATGCACGAGAAAATAAATGAGATCCCGGAAACACAACACATGTTTCGGGTGGGCGCATGTTAGCCGCCTGTTTTCCCCCAGCTCCTGCTAAGATGCACCACATTCTTCCCTGCAACTGCATGAATCCCGAAGTGGATGAAGCGTAAGGACTGAGTTGGAGACCGAGCCTCGCCGGATTGAATCGGTCGGAAGTTAATTCATACTGTATTATATAGACCGATCCAGCTCGCTGAGTTTGTTGAATGATAGCTCTGCTAATTCCTAATTGGTGTGATTTGCTCTTGCTTCTGCTCCAGCTCTTCTGGTTTGAATCATGACGGGAAGCCCACCACTCACAGTAGCGGTGAGTCCGGGGGAGAACTTGGGTGACAAACTCGGCAAAGCAACGTTGAGTTGGAATCGTCGAATCATGGCCAGTGCAACGCTCTTTACCTCCATCAATGCCAACTCCTTCCCCAAACACACCCTAAGCCCCGCCTGAAAAACCGGGTACTTGAAGGGGTTTACCGGCGTAAACACGCCGTTCTTCAGCCATCTCTCCGGCTTGAATTCCAGGCAATCCAGGCCCCACACCTTCTCCATCCTTCCCATGGCGTATGGGTGATAAGTCACTCGTGTCCCCTTCCTCACCACCGTGCCGTCCGGTAGCAGGTCATCCTCCTCCGCGAACTTGGAGTCAAACTGTACCGGTGGATAGAGTCTCATGGTCTCGTACACCGCCGCCTGTAGGTAGTGCATCTCCCTCATCTGTTCCAAGCTGGCTTGTTCTTCCCGGTCCGACGATCCCATGATCCGGTCCGACTCGTTCCGTATCGCTTCTTCCACCTCCGGGTGCTTCGCCAGTAACCAGAAGAAGCTGGTCAACGCAGACGCCACCGTGTCTCGACCGGCCAATAGGAAGCTTATTACGATATCTCTCAGGTAAGAATCGTCGTCTACCGATCCCATGAACCTGGACAATAGGTCCGATTGACTTCCCAACTCGGTCTGTCGTCTCTGCTTTATCACCTCATTGGCCAACGTGTTCACCAATTTGATTGCCTCCTTCAGTTGCTTCTCTGTTCCCAGGTTCAGAAACCGCTTAATCTTCCAGATCACCGGCGACGCCGACAACGCTCTCTGGGCCGATAATTTCGATGCCAAATCGAAAGCCATGGCGAAGTCGGATATCGGCAGCGACAACTCCAAGCAACCAGGGTCGATGCCGAACGAGAATTTGCAAATGCTATCGAAGGCAAACCGGCGGAACACATCTTGCAGATCCAAAACTCCACCATTTTCTGCGGCGGAGGAGAGAAGAGGCAGGAGCCGATTCTGGATCTCCGAACAGAATATTTCCGAAGCGTAAGATCGAATAGAGAGACTGCCCAGTTCGAGGCTTGCCATTTTCCTCTGAAACCTCCACGAATCGCCGTCGACGTTGAAGATTCCTCTGCCCAATAGGTCACTGAGTATAGTAGAAAAGGGCTTCCCTTTCGGATAGTTATCGAACCTCGTTTTCAGCATATACTCCACGTTGTCCGGATTCGCGGTGATTGTGTTGCCCAAGACATGAATGTGAATTGTCTGAGATGGCGATTCTCTGAGAAGGTGTGTGTACCAATCGCAGAGATTGTCGAATTGGTAAGACCAGCTCGAGGTGAGATAACTACGACAGACATCGCAATCACAACACAGTTTGGTTCTCAAGAAGAACAGCAATAGGGAGAATAGAGAGAAGGAGAAAGCGAAGGAGAAAAAAATTACACAGAAGACAGTTTGTAGCCACATTAAAGCTTCAGAGTCCATTTTTGAACCGCTTTCACAAGGATTGAGATCGAGAATAGTTATGAGTTGAGGTGAGCTGAGGTGAGGTGAGGAGGGAAATGGAGTAAATCTCGTCTATTTATAAACCTGGAGATCATCGTGGATTTCCACGGGCGCAGTTATTCAAGTCCTGCTTGCGCGGGTTTTTCTCTCTCTCTCTCTCTCTCTTTCTCTTTCGGTTTGTTATTTTCCACGTCATTATACGGAAAAGGAAAACTGGAAAACGAGTAAAAAAACATGACAAACTCGTGCGCTAAATGTCATAATCGTCGGTATTTGAAGTATTACACACTGTATCCTCCAAAGCGTCATTGCCTATTCTATCATTCTTACCCACGTGCTATTATTATTATTATTATTATTCTTAATCGTATTAATTCATGAGTTCCGGTCCAGTATAAGCTCAGTTGGTTCTGCACATTTGAGTCACCAAAACCGATCGACCGATGCTGAAATTAAAATCGTATCGGCTGATAATGGATTCGACGGTCTAATCAATTTGAGTTAATTGGTCTTAAATCATTGAATGAATCTAAACTGAATTGCTTACTAATTAAGCCAAAGTTGGTTTGATTCGTTATTATTGGACCGGCTATTTGGGTTTGTCGGTGCTACCCAGGTTTCAAGATGGTGGTGGGGAACATGATGATTGGGTTAAGTACTCTTTTAATGGAATTATGTTATTAAATATATTTTTTTATTCGCAATAAATAATTAAAAAGGTACCATTTATTCGTTTTGTCTAGCGAAATGTAAAATAGAGAAAAATAAATGGCTCGTACATTTAAGTTCTGGATTTGTTCAAATATAAAACTTTTTTTGTTGTAGAAAAATATATGGACTTAATGGAAACCAAAAAGAAAATAAATTCAAATTACAAATTTTTTTTTTTAAATTCATCACAGTTTTTATTATAATAACGTCTTCCTAACAAATAAAGGCAATAACTATGGTGATTAAGATGATCAGGCATGGTGCCTTCCTTAGATGGAGACGATTCTAGAAGTGTGATATTCACATAGCGGTTGGCACTAAAGACAATAACATTCTCATGTGTGAGTTGATGAGAATTCGATAAGATTCACAAGAAGCGTGCAAGAGAGGAATTACACAACAACAACTTTAGAAGATATTCCATGACTGCCCTCAAGTGGTGGAGGGGTCATGTGAGCTGCCATGGTATGGCGATCTTTAGGTTTGTCTTACTTGTTGCCACGGTATAAAAAGTCGGCGATATATGGCCATATCGGAAGGACCCGATAAAAAATGAAAGATCGACAAGATTTTTTCTAAAAATCGATGATAAATCGCTGAGATATCGCAATATATTGCTAACATGTCGATATATCGTGATAAATTCCGAAAATATCGAAAACAAAAATTCCCAAATCATCGATGCTTTGCCATAGCTACTGGCACTTGAAGGACGATGATGGCGATGCATAAGTGGAAGAAGATGAAGATGGTAAGGATTCGTTCAAGTTTCAAGAAGACAAGTGACACTGAGAGATGTGTTGAAGTAATCTCTCACTTGGGATAATTGATCATCCCATCGGAAGTTACCGTCCAAGCATGAATCCAAGAAACATAATGGTTCTAATCTGTGCCTTCAACGAGCACAGTTGAGCCAATTACAATGAAGGTAAGAGGAACGAAGACAAATTTCTGATTTGTAGAAGCACCAGTGAGAAATCGCATCATATGGCAATTAGACAACGGACCATGAAACCACCATTCGAGGTCGGACGCGACTAGGCAATGAACTGTCTCAACATCTCTGGCATTCAAGGCTTCAAATAGGGCTTGAATAGACCTGTAAACGGACCAAATTCGGCTCGGATACACCAGTATTCGAATCCGAATCTGATTAGCAAATCCGCTATTTGAATATGAATCCGGCAAAAATTTAGAGAAGGCATCCAAATTCAAATCCGAAACTTTATCGGATATCAGATAATAATCCGATCCGATAAAATATCCGATTATTGATTGATAATTGTCATTTTTTTACATTTTTTATTATAAATATCTAATTTCCGATTACCGAATACCGCTATCCAAATCCGATTATCATCTATTTTTAAATAAAAATGTTAAATACTTTACTCTATCCGGATATTATCCGATCCGATAAGCAATTATCCGAATCCGGTTGCTTAGCGGACGGATACGGATACCCTTAAATGAATACGAATGCGAATTTGAAGGCGGATTTCGGCTATCCATTTACAGGTCTAGGCTTGAACCACCCCTATACTGCTTGAATATGAACTTTCCTCCAGAATTTTACCTGAGTTGGCCGGTTCGAGCAGAGGCACACACTTGCCCAAGAACAAACCCTAGAAAATGGAAAAGAAACAACGAACCCCTTTTAAGTTCATGGTTTCAACAAATTGCCCGACATTTCGGCGATTGTCGCCAGCCACCGACACGGCAACTTCAGTCGATGTATCGGACCTTGGTTGTTGCTCAATTCAACATTAAGTTCATGAGACTAATCTTAGTGTTGGTTCTAGAAGAGATTTGTATCGATCTAAGGTGTTTGTCTCGCAACTCGCACTAGACGATTCCTTCATAGCTAATTTGTAGCATATTTTTATTATTTTTATCTATTATTAAAATATATTTCTCGTCTTATTCCAAAATTAATAAATACACAATGACATATTTTTATATTATCATCATCTGATTATCATATGAAAATAATGCAAACACAATGACATAGATAGGTAGGAAAGATAATGCAATTATCTATTAATGTGCCGACGTAGCGGATCATGACCTGCGTTGCACTCTAATGATTATAAGTTTAATGACTTTTATTGAATGATCTATCATATATCTTACTTAAGTAGGTCGACGCCGGCAAAGTTTGTCTAGATTCATTTGTAGCATATGAGTAGGCCCTATTTGCTACTGTGATTTGAGCTACCCATGTTCATATGATAGCTACGTTTCTCTCTTTTTCCATTTTAAATTTTAGATAGAAAGATTAAAATATCTTTTTATTTTTATAAAGAAAAAAAAAAGACGAAATTCAAAGCCAAAGGCTCTCTGTACAAGAAAAAGGGTGGGAGGGTAATTTTTTATGCAACTTATTCTAATAATTATTGAGAGATTTATTTCGATTATTTATGAATAATTTGTTAATTATAATTTATTAAAAATAAAAAAAACATGTATTGAAGCATAATAAAGCTTAAAAATCGATCCGTGTTGACATACGGACCAATATCAGGTTCATTTGTCAATGCAGGGTTGGTAGAATGATAAGATTTATATTTTTCAGTGGAGAGGTCATGGGTTCGACACTTACGAGAAGCATCCCCTGAGGATATAATCAAGGTGTGCGCAAGCTAGCTCGGATGAACTTCAGATAGCAAAAAAAATTTTAAAAAATATTAGGTCCATTTCCTTATTAGAACAGATGAGTGCCATGTGTCCCAACATTACATCAGATGATTGAAATCCATTTATCAGTCATATCAATTAATAGACCTGATAAATTTCCGCTGACGTACATGTTGTTTAGAGTGGAATCTCAAACCTCAAACTCAACCCTAACTCGGCCATAGCTAGAAGAAAGAGAAGAGAAAACGTTTGCATCTAAATATTAGATTTTTATTACCGTTAATAACGTATCTTTAAAGATGTCAACGGAGGATATTAGAGGCAAAGTAGTCTTCCTATTTTAACTTAATTTTTCTTTTTTTGGGTTTGCGTTTCTGGAGAGAAGTGGGGGTTTTACAATAGAGAGAAAGTCAACTTGAGATTATCTCTAAATATTAAAATTAGTAAGTTTTTTTTTTTTCCTTTTTCCCTTTTTGGGTTAGTATATCCCATGCCACATGCATGGCATGCATGGCGGTGGTCAAACCGAATAAACTGAACCAACGCCGGCTCGTGATCCACCTCTTCAATTAAGAATATCGATTTTGGAATTTGCAGAGATCGATGTCCTCTGGGAGTCCATCACGGATCAGAGGTTATAATCAAGGTGGGCTTATTTCAACTAATTGGCATTTATGTTTTAGTTTTTTTTTTCTTTTTATATGGATCAGTTTGGTTTATTAATGATTATTATTATTTTTTTTATATATTGGGAACACAAATATTACATAATATCCCATTAAACAAGATCGGGCTTCACGTTCTCTCCAATGAGAGGTGTTAGTTTTATCAACAGACCAACTCTACAATGGTATGATTGATTATTATATGTTTTAAGTACTGATTGTCCCTATCATATCTGATTCCTCATTATCTTATCGTGCATGGATTAATGTTCAATTGAACCATTGCGCAAACGGGTTTGATTGGACCACTCAGACCATGAGTGATAGACCGGTCTGTTGGTAATTGTTGATTTGAGCTTAATTTTTTTAATTATTACATAACTTAATAATTAAGTTTCTATAAGAGGTTATCTCCACCGGGCCAAAAACACATCCACAACTAATACTACATTTACTTGCCAAAAGAAGAATCTCCTTGGATGATTTTTAATCGAAAAGAAAAATCTCCATTAGTGGTCCAAGATTTTATATGGCATCAATAAAAGTCAATTTCAATGCTTAAACTATTTTGTAAAGCATTATATTAGTATTCTCATAAATAAAAAAAATCAAATAAATAATAATTGGTGGAGAATTTAAATGAATTTGGTTGACTTATTTAATATATTCATAAAAAGGTAAATCTGTGGGTGGCAAATCCATCTTTCTCATAGTAGTTTGCAACTTAAGTTTTTAGATAAATAAATCAAAAACCAAGAACATGTGATAAGAAGGCCAGCATCCATCTCAATTATCAAATTTCAGAGAATAAATCAGATAAATATCATGATAATTGATAAGGTCTACTCTGTATGTTTTTAAAATCATAGTGAGACTTTTGGCCTTTATTTCTTTTTTAAGAATTAAATATATTCATTTAAATATATAAAATTATTTATCAATTAAATATATAAATATTAACCTTAAATGCAACATAACATCAAACGATTCTTTCAGATATTTTTTACACTATAAAATTCATTCTTAAAAGTTTGTTACCCAACAAAATATTTCAAGATCTTTCCAAAGAAACCTAGGTCACTAGGGTTAGCCATGATCTTTATGATGCTATATAACATGCAGTATATAAGGGGACCATTTTTTCAATTTTTTCAATTCAATGATTTTCATGCATGACCCTACACAATATTTCACCTTCAATCAAATCATTTGCTTACTTATAATATGAAGTCATACATAACTACATGTATTATTAATACATTATTAGAGCTGTTAGACGAAGAGGCTCAACTTGTATTTTTTTTTTTCTTCTTTTCTTTGGGTGAAACCCAGCTTGTATGTGAAGTCATCTAAGATCTATATATATAAATATAATTGAATGGGGGCAATTCTCTAACAATTTTTAGAGAAGTGAGAGAGAGAAAAAATTTCCTAAAAAAACCCATGCATCGTGAAGAATAGCTGGAAGAAACATGAAAACTACCAACCTTTGTTATTGATTCTTTATAATTTGTTTGTAAGTTTAAAATGTTTAATTTGTTACCGATTTCAAACATGTCTAAACCGGCGGCATATGCAAAAAGAAATTCGAAATGTTTGGTGTCATGGCTGAACTCATTCAATTGGCACCAATGTACATAACTTTTTATCAAGAATCTCTTATTCAATTTTTAATTAATAAGAAGATGGAAAGTCAAAATATACAGAAACAGATAACAAGGTTCTAAATTTTCTTGGCATGCTCTTACTAACTAGGATCGCTTTTGGGGGGTTTCTTGTTCATTTTGGACCAAATGATTCCTAGATAAACTTGACAAGTCTTTTCGATTCGAGTGGTAGAGAGAAGAGTAATAGTGTTAATTACAATAACTTAAACTTTCGGCTGAGCCCGTATGTGTACAAAAAAACACCGGGTGTGATTAAGATTGATTGCAATATTCAGAGATTATCAAGAAATTAAAAAGTCTCAAAGTGAAGTAGATTTTTGCCAAAGCATATCTTGGCAGTCAAAAAGAGACCGCCATTCACTCCAAAATGGAGAAGTAGTAAAAAGGAAGAAAATGCTTTAAATTTAGTGCTAGCTAGCACAAAAGAAAATGCATGAACGACTCTTGTGTGATTAGATTAGTATTGATAGATTAACATATAAATATAGAAATAAGTAAGGAAGATGTTAATGAGAGAAGTTTGAGAATCACAGAATTGAGATGGGTGGGACAATTCTTAGGAAGACTAGATAATGATAGAGATAATGTAGATGCGAGTGAGACACACTTGATTGCTTTCTTCGGAATCGAAGGAGGATGTCAACAATAATACAATCGAGATAAACATGTAAATCCGAAATAAAAGACATGAAACAAAAAAAAAAAGGAGAAAATTGTTGAAATTTTAGTGTTTACTTCTGCTCTTGCTGCTGTTGTTTTTGTCATTAACTCATTATGATGATTCAGAGATGAAGAAAAAAAGTTCCAGGAGTTTTTGAAATTGATGGATGGATAAGCATAAATCCATGATTGAGACATATAAAGACAACCCATGCATGTAAAAAGGACTGTGTTTCATGAATTGGTAGAAAGTAGTCGACATAGCATGTATGGCTTCTTATTTCTGCCTCCCTTTTCACTATTGAATACTTATTTATCTGATGATTCATCAACTTACAATATTAGCTGTGGAGTGTGAATGAAGTGAACCAAAAGAAAAGGTTAGACAACAAACAAAGATAGAGAGAGATTCATCGCTTGTCTGATGGCTATTTCACTTTATGTTTGTAAGCTTATAGGTATCAATGTGGTCGACTTGTGGTTACAATTCTCTTTGTAAGATTTTTGAACTTGTATATATATCACATATTCTAGCTATGATTCTATCACACGTATGATAAAAATATATATCATCTTATTAATTGATACAAAATAATGTTACAATTACTAAAATCTTTTCCTACTAGTAAAAATAATGAGACTAAGGTGTTCTATCAAAAATATATAAAACTATAGTTTCTTCAGAAAAGAAAAAAAAAAACTTTCTGAGTCGATATATTTTTAAATTATTGTTATTATCTTATTAGACATGTTGGGGATCATTACTTGCCCGCATCCAAGATGATAAAATTTTAATTTCCTAATGAAAAATAAAAAATGTGTCGACACAATGATATATTGTGATTTTCTTTATGTCATGTCCGCAAGATGATTCAAGTCTAATAAAATCACAAAATGCTATAATTAAAAAAAAATTTTAATAATTATGTTGTACTTGTTTGACAAGTTAACAAACACTTCATTGAATATTTTCATCTACAAAGAACCATGCAGTTCTTTCTAGAGAATGCATTTTTGGGCCGAGCTTCAGTAAATGTGCAAGACACGTTCAATCGAAATTGCAGTCGTCGGATCGAGATATGGGTCAAGATTTAGATCTCGTCCGCTTGTTTTTTAACGACCAAAATAAAAAATCTCGATCAAGATTTTGATCTGACGACTGCACTTTTTGGACTGAATAGTCTACACATTTATTGAACAAAACTAAAGTAAATTTTTATATTTTTAAAATTTATAACTAGTCTTTTCCCTAAAGACTTGAAAGACCTAAAAAAGCTAACATTGACTACATCATCATCTATTCATCTCTATCTCCTGAGCCACCAAAAGAGAAATGGGACGTTGGCCTATCTACCATGTATCATGTGTTTCCCATATATTTTCTAGCAGTTATATGTCATGACTGTAGTTCTTCAATTCCTTTTGGTCACTTTTTTTTGACTTTTCATGTGAGTACTAGTTCTATTTTCCTTGTTACTTACTCTATGTATATAGAACTAAGTCGACTTGGGTTTGGAAGTCTCTTCTGAGCTAATTAACACGTTTTTGGTGTTTTAGACATGAGAAATTGAAATTTTTTCTCTACCTAGGTTTTGGCATGCTGGTTGACGACTGGCAACTATTTACTCAGAAAGTCAAAGGAGTGGGATCCACATGTTTTGTGTGTGGTTGGTAAGATAGTGATTGCATAGAATTCGGTTTACATTGTAATTTAAGGATAATTTTATCCCAAAAAAAAAAAAAAAGTAATTTAAGGATAATTACAGTTTAAATTATAGTTTAATTATTAAAGGTATCTTAACCTTTCATTTGTGATGTTTAATGTGTATATTTTGTTTTTTATTTAATTACAATATTAAAGAACAATATTTTGCTCAAGAATAAAACCTTGAAATATTAATTTTACCGTTGTATTCTTGTCATTTTGAATTCTAAAATGTGGAATCATGATTTTTTTTTTTCAATGAAAAAGCTAGATCGAATGAGATGAAACCCAATAAATTTTTTTACTAGAAAATTATAGTATGTTACAAATTTTGGAGACATTTTAGAGAATAACTATCGATTGAAGAAGTTTTGGACATGATGTATATTTATTTATTAATATAAATCACCCTTCAAAAACATTATATTTATATTTTATGTGAATTATCTATTCATTGTAGGCAATTAATTAATAAAATCTATTTTTATTACTCACAAGTCACAATACCTTCAATTTCCATAGAGTTGAATAAGATTGAAAGAGACGTGCAAATGGAAATTTAAAAGCATGGATGGGGTACGTAGACATATTGAGAAGAGCAGTTGTTGTGAAACACAAAAGTAAGTTCTTTAGGTTGCCGACTTGGGAGTTTACAGTTAAACAATTTTGACACGTTTTTGGTATTATACACGTGGTGGAATTAAACAGTCGCGAGAAGAGAAGCAAGCAAGCATAAGCATTTGCCGGCTGGGCATGAGTATTGAAGTGTCATTTCCGCGTGGCTCGGATTAAGGCTGCGTTTGGTTGGCGATGGTGGCGGCAGGACCATCAAAACCGCAAAAACTCTTTCTTTCTATATATCACAATACTCAAAAACAGTGCAACTTGGAAGTGGAAACCCCACTGGTCCTGCGTTTGGTTGCCTTGAATTCTGGTTTTGTCTTTCCTTCTGTTTCTCTCCCACTTTGCCTTATCTCTTACATTTCATCACGTGGAATATTTCATTCATTTATTATTTTTCTAAGTTATGTAAGGCCAAGAAAACTCAATAAAACATGAAATAATCATAATGCAATGGTTATCCACACTTTCACTTCCACCAAAGACCATTTAGGTTAATTTTAAAAGTAAGATCTTCAACTGAACATGTGTTGAGAGAGACACGAAAGATATACTGACGACTTCGGCTTGGAGATTATCCAAATTTATCAGGAATTACATCTTTTGTAGATCAAGCTACTCTTAATCTACGGGATCTGGACATAGATGTATCAAATTTTCAAGAAATTACTGAATATATTCAATTTTTTCATACACATCTAATCATAGTGTCAAAAGGAAAAAAAATCTAAATCTTCGAGCATTTCAGGCTACAAATTTGAATATTCTTAAGAATACAATAATCTAAGTTACTAAAGATTACAAGATAATAGATTTAAACATTAAATATATCATAAAATAATACCAGTCTCTCTCTTTTATACAATAAAAAGCTGTTTTCTTTTCGTATCTAGTTGGTTTTGAAAATTTTGGAAAAAAAAGGTGGCAAAGATCAATTTGAGAAGCATGACATAGTTACCAGGGCAACCATGAAGAGAAAAAGAGCAGAGGAAAATTAGAAAATAACGCAAAAAGTAAGCTAAAAATTCAACTCTCTCTTCCTTCATTTGAATAATTCATCCATTATCCATTACTTCTAGGAAAAGCAAAATGAAGCTCCAAACCTCAAAACACGTTGGAAACTCTCCAAGCATAAAATCTTTTCGTCATAAGCGTACATTGAACCCAACCCAAAAGCCAGTGCAACACCATGAAAATCACGGCATAGAACAACCGTGCATGGTGGTTGAATTTAAAAATCAGAATGGATTCAGAAGCTGATCAGATCATGTTCACATTCTAGGGTTAGAGAAGAATGTGGCCGAATTCAAAGATCCAATCTTGAAACAGATCCCAGGTTTTTGAATCTCATGGGCAACTGGGCATATAAAAAAAAGCCTGAAAGGGAAGTAGTGGTGGTCGTATAGCAGCTAAGATTCATTTAACGTTCAGATCGATCTCAAAAATGATCCTGATCTGTGCATGACGATGGAAGTTGAATTGGATTTGCCACACCAAACATGAAGAAGGAAAAGCTTAATTGATTGTGTGACACACTCACACAGGATGTAAATTATAATATTAAAGATTTGACATGTGGAGATCAATCACGAATAAGTAAGAAATTCATTCTATAATGTCTTCAAGCCAATGCATGAACTCATGCATGATGTGTGCATCTGTTAAATATTTAGCAGTTCAGCTCTGATTTAATTGTGACCACAAAGTTTCCCCGATATGTCACTGTAACACAAATAGTTTATTCGTAAAAGTAAGCTTCTTCAAACATATCTTCTTGAATGATCTTATCTTACTACAAACATATCTTTGACTAAATGATTTGGTCATTTTTGTGACTATTACTAATAAACAGCAAATTTCAAGCTGAATGCATCTCACAACCAACTGATTGCTTTCAATAACTGATGTTTACTTGATCAATATCAAAGCTTTTCTCCACTTAGTTAAAAACTTAAGGTCTTTCAGACTTTACAGATAGCTAGCACTATAAACTATAGATCAAAGTGCCATTTCAAAGGAGTTTAGATTTGCTACCTACATGGGTCTGGATGGGAATAGATCTGAGAGCCCTCCAAAGGGTTTAGGTCCTGCACTTCAATGGTGGGTCTCATACCCCTTATGGAGATGATCGGTCCCCATATGCACCCATGCTCTTATGTCAAGTTGGGTTATCAAGGGTGCTTTGACAACCCAACCCACAAGGCCACAACAGCCGAAGCATACAATACAACAAAAAAATTTTTTTTTTTTTTAACGGGCAAAAGAAACCATTGTGTAAAGCTAGCTAGCTAGCTAGCTTGCTCTGGCCCATCCATTATCCATTACCCATCAACCATATGTATCAAACACATATATTCTATGGGCCTTGGTCATCAAAATCGCTTGTTATAGGCTCCAGCTGGCAAATATTAAAAGGCCTCTCTGTTCACCTAGTAGAGGCCTTATTCTATTTGAAGCCATAATCACTAAATAGGTCACAGTGAATAGTAGTCCGGTGCAGTGAGATCCACCATTAACCCATTATGGAACAAGACCTCAAATTATATATGAGCACTATTTACTCTTCTAAATTTAGTATAAATAGGACAAAGAGGACATAGGTAGACATAGACACCCAGTTCATTTCATTGTCCTTGGAAAAGTAGAAATCAATCTACATGGTATACACAAATGAACGATAGAGGTTTGAAGACCCACTCTTAATTAGTAGAGAACAGAACTAATAATACCAGACACTCACACAGACCCTATGTACATGTTATAAAACTAGTCTTCCACGCACCTTTCTCACAGAGAGAGCACAGAGGAGATCGATCGAGGAGCACTTAAATGCGTATGTTTCTGGGCATATGCTCCTGACGGATGAACAATGGTTGCTGAGATTGGAAATTAGCAGACGAGGGTTTTGCAGCAGTAGAGCAAAATTGAAGTTCCTTCTCTTCCTGAATGGGTTCTAACCTCTTCATCATCATCTCCACAGCCGGCTTTTTCTTCTCAATATGTATGACACGCGGTGGGGCAGTTTCTTCCATAGACATGGCTTTGGACATCATCATGATGATCACCAGCTAGCTTCTGCAATCTAACGTCTCTCTCTCTCTCTCTCAGTACCTCTCTCTCTCTCTCTCTCTCTCTCTCTCTCAGACTGGTTTATGATGGAGGAGTTAGCTAGCTACATTTATAAAGAAGAACAAATTATTCTTTTTCACACACCTCAAATTGGCCTACTAGCTTACAGGAATATATTCTGGGTAAGCTGTCGTGATAGATACATATATAGGGTCAAAAGCGAATCATATAGATATATTGTTACGTGAACCTCTTTCAAAGAATCAAATTAAGTCCCACATCATAGATGCTTTCTTTCGATCCGGGCAGATGAGGTGATATATCAAACTATCAAAGTGAGAGCATCTGGAAAAACAACAACAGGCCACCAACATGCTAGATGCATTCATGGTGCCCTCCTTGCTTTCGGTTCTTAATTTCTTCCTCTATTCGATGGTCAAACTTATTCTCTTATCATCATTTTCAAAAAGACTAAATCAACATGCACTGATACTAGATAACAACGAATTACTCTGCTACTCTTCGCATAAAATTTATTTCTTGCACAAGTTTATATAACAATCTAATGATTCTAATGGTGCATTGGAAAAAATGAATCTGCCCAGTCCTTATCCTCTCTCTTTTATATCCATATGTGTCTTCCTAATTTATATCCTAACCCTAGCCTTGATTCTGATCTTGTTCATATTATTAAACAATGCATGATTTTATATTGTTGCTCTCCTTTTACCAAAAACAATCTACGAGCTCGGTCGTAGGATCAGGCCTCCATTAAGCTTGGAGTGGATTTCCTAAAGATCGCAATTTTATATCTGCAAATCCACTGGTTCATCTGAGCTGAACCCAATCAACTCTCACATATATACACGGTTCGTTTTAGATTTGCGTATTGTGGCAACCGATAGAAACCAAATCTCAAATTGAACCAGACAGACTCAATGGTCCAAGCTCATTGTATTGAACCCGCCACCAAGTGTTTTATATTACACTTCATCTGGTTCAGGCTTCAAGTTGTTTCCACCATATTAAGGCCAGACCAGAAATGGACCGATTAATTAATTGGTTCAATATCTTGGGATCAAGACCTTCAACCAAATAAAGCCAGAAGAGAACATCTTATTCTAGCCCATATAAATGTTGGCCCATACTCAGTCCACCAAAACACTAGACCAAAATCCATAAATTAAAACACAAGCCCATATATTCAATGGTCCATCCTAATGTAATATAAATGTGCTATGTCACAACTAAAGAGAGTAAACAATATACAATGGAAGAAAGGGAAAGATAGAAAACAATTTGTCAATGTAGAGTTGGTAGAGTGGTAAGATTCATATTTTTCAGTGAAAAAGTTATAGGCTTGATCCTTGCAGACGACAAAGCTCCCTCTGATGATGTAATCGAGGTGCGTGTAAGTTGACCCGGATGAACCTCAGACACCAAAAAAAAAAAAGACAAAATAAATCTCCTGATCAATCTCAACGGAGATTATTCTTCCATTTATTGCAGGATAACTTAGAGATACATTGAGCTTTGGCACTGGTTTACCAGTTTGCATCATACATTTCTTCCTCAAGCAAATATATATAAAAGCTTACGCCTTTTAATATTATGGTAAATATATATATCTATTATGTCATATAATATATAGGAGAGGGTTGAAGACTCATATAACTTAACCGAAGTCCTTAGGTAGTAAATCCACCCAACCAAGAAAGAAATGTTTGGTGTTTTCTTGAACCCAAAATTAATGATAAATAGATATCTTCACCAAGAATTGGAACTCTTGATATCCGCAGATTTCACTTGAAAACGTATTTTATGAGCCCTGGAAGGTGAATGTTTAAGAAGTAGTCATCCCAGTCTATGCACTTGGTATCAAAGCAGAACATATTTTCCTCTTCCCCAGCATTTTCCTTTACTGCCTTTCGCAGCTTTTCCAAGTTTATGTCATCAAAGCTACATGTTAAGAAAGAACAAATCAATAAGTTAAGAACAAAGCACAAAGAGGGAGAGAGAGGGAGAGAGAGGGAGAGCTTACACTCCTCTAAAGAACAAGTAAGGCCTATAGAGCTCCACTAGCCGCATTACAAAGTTGATCTTTCGACTGAGGTCACTATATAACCTCTGAAAATATTGGCAAGATACTGTGTTCAACAGTCGCAAAGCCTAGAGAGAAGGAGAAGGAGAAGGGGAAGGACAGTCATTTCGTCTCTTTCTGTTGCTGGAGATATTATTGTTTGAAACCTCTTAGAAGTAAAAATAATTTTCTGTAAGCAAATGGGTAATTAACCAACCTTCAAAGGAAGCATGTAACGAATGACCATATATTTGTGGAAGCTATCCATGGTGCTGAACACAGAAATTTTTCCAACCTTGATAGGCTTTCCATCCTTACCAATGCATGGATTCTTACTGAAGTACTCATAGCCGTAACCCTGGAAGAGACTGAATTTTGCTGGGTTTCTTACAGAAGATCCCACTTGATAGATAAACTCACCATTTTGGTTTGCATGAGCCACCATGGCCACAATCATAGCATTCACCACCATGTCCCCGGGTACCTGTTTCATCATCATTTTCACTCCCCACATCAAACATAAAATTAAGCTGATAACGTATATGATATATGCCTGGTCAATCATGAAATGGATAAACTCACCACATCAATAATTGACTCAGGATCACCAAGGAAAGAAGTTATTCTCCCCTTGCCATAACCTACGCCCAAGCTATCAATGGTTCTGTTGTCATTAAGAGTTAAGAAACCCGAAATTTAGTCTCAGAAAATCGATTAAAGAAGACACGACACCTTAATTCACATGATTGAGAGGAGAGACCTCATTCCTTCGACCCAGCCAGGGAAAGGTTCTTTGTAAGTGCTTGTAATGATGGTTGGCCGAATGATAACAAGTGGCAAATCTTCTCTTGACTGTCCAATCAGCATCTCTCCCAGTGATTTTGTGAAGACATAAGTGTTTGGCCAACCATAATATCTTGCCCTTTTAAAAAAAAAAAATAAAGGTCAGCAATTCAACCAAAATAAGTGACTCCTGTCGATGAAAATTTGGATTATTTTCCTTCCCTTTAATTTTCACTTTCTAATTTTCTTTTATAGCCCACACAAGAAACCTATAGGAAACATATTATACTTTTTTTTTTCACTTGTCTTATTTTTGACATCTAAACTTCACATAAGAAAAGAAACCCTCCCAGGAATAATAACTATACACATTTATGAATAGATGGGCAGATATTTCAAGTGGCAGTGCGAGATTCAAGGTAGAAGTGATTGAATATCGTCACTCTGAATAGTCGTTATAAATACGGAAGTAGGCCTTAGCCATCACATTTATGAGGAGAAGATAGATTTGTATGGGTCGTTAAAGAAGGCACACCACTTTAATTGACTTCTGGTCCCATGCCTAATGCTGTAATGCATGCCTCCTCCATGTGAACCTCATACCACATCAAAGCAGCTAGACCAAGCATCTCATAGATTTTCTTGGATGGATACAAGAAAGGAATAAGAAGATCTCTCAGGTAGAGATATATTTACCTAGGAACCTCAACTAATAGAGTTTTTAGCATAAAATATTGCTATAATAATTAAATTTTTGTAATGTTTTACTACAAACTTTTCACTTATCCCAACCGCATTTCCCGTGAAAGAAAATAGGACAAAGGAAAGTTTTAACACCATCCTTTGAGTTACACTTTAATATTTATGTCACTTCTAGAGTTATCTAATTTATTAATCAAATCCTCTTTTACTAACACTATTAATCTTAGTAGATTTTATTTATTGATTCTCAATATTACCCTTACATTCTATGAGGAAAAAAATAGGAAAGAAGTGAGGAAAAAATATTCGTACAAACATAGAATCATGAAGATGCAACAATGGAAGAAGAAGAATGATTACAAGATGGTAGAGAATGACAAAAACAAGTCGAGCATAGGGATTTTGTTCAAGGGTATTTTTGTCTTTTGAAAAATTTAGCTTGCTTACCTCAGCATTTAACTTTGGTTTTTCAACAACAAAGGATGTCATTGATATATTTTTCTCCTACAAAGGATCTAATTGATAAATTAGAATAACTTAAGAAATGGCGTTAATTTTAAGAGTAACTCAGAGATGGCACTGAAAATTTCTCCCAAAACAAAGATCCACCATACACCACCAAAAAATGTAAGAAAAAAAAAAAAAAAAAAAAAAGGCATTTGGTATCAAACCGGTTTATTCCCAATTCTTTCATCTCAAATGTCTCAGTTGATTTGGGAGCTCCCCAGGCTCTCAGCTCCCTCAACTTCTCCTCCACAAGCTTCAGCTCCTCTTCTATGTCTAACCCAGGTTTCCCGTTCTGTGTTTCACCCATCCTTAGCGGCTTCTCCAATATCAACCCTTCCTGTTCTCCAGCCACATAAGCTGGAGAGAGAGAGAGAGTGAAAATTAATAACAACATTTGGCAATCAAATTTTCCTTTCAGATCCATTTAGATACATAAACTAACCGGTTGATACATGGAGAAGCATCTGTAGTTTAACACATCTCTTCGCGAAGCTCAGAACATGCTTAGCTCCCATGGCATTCGCAGCCAAAGAAACATCATATCTATACACATATAGCAGTAACAATTAACAACAAATCAAAAAGTAGTTTTGATAATAACATGCTAAATTTCTAAATTAAAATCAGCTTAACCTTTCATCAAAATTAGTAGTAGCAGCTAGATTGACGATAATGTCCATCTCTTTCCACATCTCTTGCCTCAAATCTGAGTCTTCTATACCCAAGTTATCACTAGCTATGTCGCCGGCAACGGCTGTCACCTTGTCGGCGATGAAGGAATCTAAGCCGGCACCACATTTCTCTCTCAGAACCCTAAACAATTCCTTCCCAATAACCTAATCGCAAAAGAAAAAAAGGTACTTGAAGAGTTATGAAGTGTACGTGGTTATGACATATATATTCACCATTACTATATATATGAAGTACCTCCTTATGCAGTCTCTGTGCAGCTGACTGAGCGTCTGCAGCTCTTAACAGCAGATAGAGTTTCTTCACATTTGGTTGAACCCTCAGCACTTTCTCCACAAAAACTGCACTCCAAGAACCATGGGTTAGAATCACTACAAATTAGCAGTAACACAGGAAGAATTGAAACACTAGCATCAAAAGAGAGAGAGGGGGAGGGAGAGAGAAGATAGTCCCCTACTTTTTGCTAGAAATCCTGCTGCACCAGTGACCAAGATAGATTTGTTCTCTAGAGACCGGACAATACCAGTTAATTCCATAATAGGAGGAAAGCAATGAAGGAAGGAGAGACAGAGAAAGAAAAGAGAGAGGGAGACTCGTGAAGGTTCTGATCAGAAAAGGTGGGGGGAGTCGTAGTTTGGGTTGGAACCTTGGGGCAATAAGTGAAAGATGATGATATGTGCATTTATATAGGTGAAGACATGGACATTGAGTGCACGAAATTGGTCATTCATTTCTGAAGCTAATTTTACCTGCTGGGATTGTGTGTAAATAGGTTATAGCTTGCCCGAAATAATTAACAACCGCTGGTAGGTTTATCTGAGTTTATTCGTTTCTGTGAAGAAAGCGATGTCGGTTTCAAATAGTTGTGGGGCGAAAATATCTATGGGTACTTCTCTGATGCACACCAGAGTGAGATGATCCAAATCTGTGTCAACAAGAGGGATGCAATAAGAACCTGTTCCCGGTGCGGGACAAAAACAGTATATAAATGGATCGGTGGTGAAATAAGAATTCTTGAATTAATTACGCATTTCAATGCGTCTGGATCACCTCCCCCAGGAGCACATACTGTTGCTTTTTTTTTTATTTCTTTTTCTTCTTTTGGTAGTAAACAGAACGTCATTATAATGATCGAGTTACACACCTGGCCCAGCCTAAGTGACCCAGCCTGGGAATGGAATGTGGCCAAACCATCCTTTTCGGCATGGATAGGGCCTTCCAACCCAAAGCATCTGCCAAAGCATTTGATACCTTTTGAACAAAAGCAAAATTACAAATGTCAAACTGAGAACCCACACAAAAAACATCCTGAAGAACACCCTTAATCCTATCTGGTACATCAGTACATCACCCTGTTGATGCTAAAGATAGACTAAAATGATGCTATCGGAGACCCCCAGTATATTACATATGAACTCCACCCCTATTATACAGCAACGAAATGTTAGTGGAGTAGTATATGGTACATTAAGGTTGTGCTGCCAAACCCACCCTGAGTTTAAACAATATTTGAGTTATTTTTTTCAAATCCTGAACATAAGATAGTGTTGACAACTATAAATCTAGGTCACGTCGGGTTAGGATTGAGCCCTTGGCTTAGCTCAAACTAACCATTGCATTTTCTTTGAGGACATTAAAACTCTATGTTTGATATCGATGAGTATTTTAGACATACATTTGTGTAATTTCAATCATGAATATTGATTATTACATGTAATTAGTGGGGTTTAAAGCATACTTAAGCTTAGCTAAACTAAGAAGTCTCAAGATTGTACTTAGGATTTGGAAAAACCCGGCTCAAGGCAATCCTGTTTCACCCCTATTTGTTGAAAGGAACGTATAGCTATCTTGTTTAGAGTCATAAATATTTTGAAAGAAACCATTAATATCCTTCAATCACTTCCACTTGTTCTATTTTTCCCATAACATCTTCCAAAAGTGTTGGTCAACGAAAGAGGCGGTGATTTGTCCTTTAGTTTCTTTTTTCTTCATTTTAATTTTCATAACAAGTGATCTTCTTATTATTGCTTTATTTTTGATAAACGCTCACTAACAAGTCAGCGGTGAGATAAATTATTCTCCTAGAATTCCTAGATTACGGAACTGGAATAACCACAGACAAGAAGTAGTGGGTTCATGCACATATACCACTCTCTCTCTCTCTCTCTATATATATATACCCAAAGCCCAAAACCAAAAACCAAAACCAAAACTTATACTTATACTTCACCTACGATAAAGAAGTATAAACAACCCTCTCTTTCCCTTACAAATATTACAGAAATTTTACTAATCATGCATGATCCAGTTGTTTAAACTTCAACCCAGTTGTTCAAACTTCAACCATCAATGTGAATCACCAAATGGATTTGCTCTCACATTCATGGCTGATCTATCCCATGCTCATGCATTTGAAAATGGCTTTGCTTCGTCCATACATTAATTTAAAGATATTTCTGAAAAGGAAGGGGAGAAATATCCTTACTTTTTTGACAATTAATGGAAGTACTTGTGTTGTTAGTTCTTTACCAACTTTTACAGTTCATATTAGCTCAATGGAAAAGGATTTAGCCTGCAAAGTCAGGAAACATGTTTTTAATTAACGTTAGAAATGAGAAAAAACCAAAACCCAGTTGAGCTTTTCTTGTTCAAGGGTTTTTGTTAATCCCGGTTCCTTGTAGTTTTACTCAGACAACTTGATGATATTAGGTTAATTCATATGAATTTTTAATCAATATTATTAACTTGTTAGTTTTAAATACCATTTTAGATGTTTGTCTCACCGATTTTGACCAAAAATGAATAACTATTGACTCCGATTGTTCATGAAATTGCATGGAAAGTCTATTTTAAACTCCCATTAGTGTTATATTTATTGAAGTGTAATGTTTGACCATCTACGACATAGAACTAAATGATGGGATAGATTATTACTAGTCAAACTTCATCTAATTGCTGAAAAGGCCATTAAAGTTTCGACCAAATAAAAAGAAAAGGCCGTTGAAGTGCCAAAAGATCTCATTCTTCATTTCCTTTTCATGGCATTTTGAAAATTGACTAAATATTTGAATTGGAATTTAAACAGGCTTTTTGTTGTTCACTTTGGACTAAAAAAATTTCACATGAAATAATTCCGGTACTCTTGTCAAATAGCAAGTTAAGAAACATTATATTTGAGCATGTAGTGACAGAGAATTTCCATACTCAAATTTAAAGTTATAGACGACCATGAATATACCTGGGATAACTGAGTCTTTCTTTTCCCCAAGATCACTTCACTCATGGTTTTTTATTCTTTTTAGTTATCAAAAGAGGGGATGCAGAACGCAAACCTAGCGTCCCCCTGCCATGCAATGTTCAGATTTTTTTTATCGAGTGCGACCTATACAAGCATTAATCCTGTCCACTACTAGCGCAAGCACTAGCCCCGTCAGCGGATGTCTAGTATAGTCCATAGAAGCCAGTAGCACCCATGCCCAGATCAAAGAGCACACAACTGTCCAATACAATAAGCAAAGGAGCAGAGGGGATTTGAACTTGAAACATAACTAGAACTGTAAATAAATAGCCGAAATCCGCCTCCAAATTCACATTCGTATTCATTTAAAGGTATCCATATCCGAAAATTTTCTTACAAAAAAATATCCATATCCATCCGTTAAGCAACCAGATTCAAATTCGAATAATATCCGAATAAAAACTTATCCAGATAGAGTGAAGGATTCAACATTTTTTTTGCTGAAAATATATGTTGATCAAATTCAGATACTGGTAATCGGAAATTGGAAATTATCCAGTTAAAGTAAAGTATTAAATATTTTTCTCTAAAAAAGAGGTTAATAATCGGATTCGGAAACCAGTATTCGGTAATTGAACATTGAAAATCGGAAAACAAAAGTTTTTTAAATAACAATCATCAATCAATAATCAGATAGTTTATTGGATCGGATATCCGATAAAGTTCCGGATTCAAATTCGGATGTCTTTTCTAAGTTTCTGCATGATTCGGATTCGAATACTGGTGTGTCTGAGCCGAATCCAATCTGTTTACAGATCTAAACATGAGGCTTTGCAAACCACTTGGGCCTTAGCGAATATAGCTAGAGAGACAAGGAAGAGTTATGATGAGATCACAATGCCACAGGTGAAAGGAAGAAATCAGGAATCTAGTAACAGTTACCTATACATAGGCTCTTTAATTGCGAGAACCAAATGAATTCAAGCAAAATTGGATACCTATGCATGCAGTAGGAATTAATGAAACAGTACCAAGCACATGATACAATTTTATATATTAGCTTTGATTGAGCATGTCAATGGAGCATGCTCTCCATATGAATGTCATTAACGCTATACCTGTAGAGAATGCAACATCTCTGTAACTTTGTGGTTGCCGACATTGAAACCAACGAGAATGATCTGCGACAAATTAAGAGCAGAAAGACCCATACAGATTGTCATATTTACAATGTGGGTGCAAAGTGTAAATAAAAACTTTTTGAACTCGATAAAACGTTACATGCAACCGTGCAGCTGCCGTTACAAGGATAAGGTAGATTATAATCGTTGGATTTCCAAAATGTCATGTGATATGACAATAAGTCCTAGCTAGTCCAAATCCTCTACAATGGGCTTACTCTTGGGCTGGGCTAATTAAAATCCAAGAATACGGTGGGCTGTTCTTTATTTTTTAGTCCTTTTCTGGATAAATAACATGGGCTGCTGCTTATTGATTCCATCTTTTTATCCCCAATTGAGATAGGGCCCATCTCCCCATGCACATTTGCCAATTTTGAACCCAACGAGGTAGACCATTCAACTCCACATTTAGTGTTTTCATTCGATGTGGGATGCTTGATCTCATCCTCCCTATCCCCTTCATCTTTCTTATCCACAATGTCCAACTCTGTCCAAATCCATTCTCTTTTTTCAAAAGATTTGAAAGGCAAGCATCCATCAAGCATTTAAGTGTTTTGGATGAAACACCTCAACAGATATATCTATCCAATAACATATATATCTATATATATATATATACTGAGATAATACACTATAACACATGGGAGGTCATGTAAATGTTTTGTAATCTAGGCCAACATTACGCACACCTAGCTCCCTCTCTCTTCTGAACACTTGCAACGTTGGAGAGTTTTTCGTTAGCTTGAGAATTGCAGGCATGGAAGGAAATTGATTAGGGATAGAGTTGGTTTAGAGAAGTCTGCAAAGCTGAATAGACAGAGTGCCAACCAGCCTGAGTTGGGTGAACATCGTCCCAAAAGAATGCAGAGTGAGGGTTCTGGCACACTGTGTACTGCTGCACACCTTTCTCGTCCACGCTTCCACACGACCACTCTTGCCTCCTACCCACGCAGCATGGCTTCAATATGCTTCCTATATATGTATGCACAGTGCACACCGCAACAAATTAATTAACAAATCCCAAATCATATTACTATCTCTATCGGGGAAGAAGGAAGAGAGAAACAGAGAAAAGTCACCTGCTGATGAATGGTTTTCTCCGTGTCTCTTGAATGCGGAGATGAAGGCACTGTAGAGATCAAGGATATGGAAGGGAGAGTCGCCTTTGGTCTCGTTGTTCAACTTGGTCACAGCTTGCTGTAGTAGTAAGTTGTGGAAATTGACGGCCATGTTTAGAGACCCATTGCACTGCTGGTATGAAGAACTCAGTGTGTTCTGTGGGAGACATCCCAAGGGTTCCAAGGCCGTAACTGCTATTTTCTTCACTCCCATGTTATGGATTTGTTTCAGGTTCAAGGCCAATTGATTAACCACAGAAGCAATGAAAGGCCGTAAACCCTGTCATGCATCATTTGACACACAAATTAATTGTGACCCTTAAAATATAATTGGCATATATTGAGATAGCATGTATATATACGTACCTGGGCAGAACCATTGCGAGCGTTATAAGCACCGTAGTCGTTGCCAGCGAGGGAAACGAGAGCAAAGGAGGAGGCGAGGTCGGGTAGTGTGTAGAGATGGTCGTGGTGGATCAAACGATGGAAGAGCTGGATCTGGGTGGTCATGTTTGGGGCGGAGACTAGCGTTTTGAACACCCCTGTTCCACCGCAGGCAAAGTTCACACCGTTTCTCACTGATTTCTTATCCATCTTCCTCCATCTGTATGGTATTGGTGATTTTATTCCCATAAACGATGCTGCATGCATTCTCCAGCAATTAAACAATTAAGTAGATGGAACAAGGAATCAGGAAAACCAAAATACACTATATATCACAAATCTGGGATACAAATCTACTTAAAACTCCACAGATTGGCGCAACAGGAAATTGGCTAATTAAATCATAAACTAGACATACTTGTAGTGTTAAGATCTGATCTCATGCTTTATTTGATAAGAAAAAGTAAGTTTATTTCCAAACACTTTATAAAGACCAACAAATCTGAAAGAGTTGGTTCAATTTCAATAGGTAAAAAACCATCACATTATAATTTATAAGTAACAGGTAGAAGGTTTTAGAGTTACAATCTGCTTGAGTCTTTTACCGGAAAAAAATCTACTTGAATCACCCTCAAAGACTTAACATTTGGTCAAATGTAAATACATCCCCAGAAAGTCAGAAACACCACCCTCAACTCTCACATCAGCATCATAAGGGACAGATGTTGGCACCTGATACCATCGTAAGATGGAGATGCTGAGAATCCTGAGGTACACATTATAAAAGCATTAAATCAATGGAGGTGCTGAGAATCTGATGTACACATTATAAAAGCATTAAATCAGGGGCAAGTGACAAGGCTGGATGAAACTGACCTGACTCATCTCATACAATTTCTTGACTTTCACAAGCAAAGAAGGCTTTCCCAGGCTTCCCCAAGGAAGAAAAATGAAAGAAGTATACTATACACGTGTCAAGATTCCTAGATCCCTAGATCCCATCGGACATAAGGTGGCCCCACCTCATGGATCTCATACTTCAGAGGTGACCCTACACGCTGCTATACGGTATGCACCAGTACCACAGCTGGGCAAACATCAGTTTTTGCAATTTTCTGGTTAACTGAACTGCAAATAGTAATGGCAGTGCACACTTCACGGCACTACACTCCCAAGAAGCCAAGACCCACTTTATTCACACTGACTCACTCACGGATGTAGAGGAAGAGAGAGAGAGAGAGAGAGAAAAGGGAATCCAAAGATGAGGGATCAATCATGCAAACCCACAAAGTTAAAGTAAGCTTAGTAGTTATCTACCCATCTACTTTGAACAAAAAGAGAGTGAGAAAAAGCAAAAGAAGACGGCACACTACCCTTTTCTTTGAACCAAAAGAGAGTAAGAAAGAAGAAGAAGAAGGAGAGAGACCGCACCTACGTAGTCGGTCAAGACACGTCCGTCGGAGAAACGGCCAGCGGGTTTACCGGGAAAAGTGATTCCATAAGGAAACTTCCAAGAACTTGATACTGATTTTCCGATATTCCCTGTGTCTGTGTATGAGTCTCCGAACACAAACAGCTTCGACAAACCAACACCACTATCACTATGGTGACTTTCAGCTCCTCGAACTCCTACAACTTCCCACAACCAACCAAGAAGAGTATCAGTTCACAGATTCCAAAAACAAACAAACAAACAAAAAGAAAATCCCAACTTGAAAGAAACTACGCCATTGTCCATACCAGAAAGAAGGGCGAACGAGAAGAACAGGTAAGAGAAGAAAACCGCGGCCGGTTGGTTTTGGTTTTGGTTTTGGTTTTCCATTTCCACCGTCAGAGGTTAGAGATGTAGTGGAGTAGAAGAACACGAAGAAGAAGACGCGAGGAGAGTTTTGCAGAGACTAGTAGGTGATTCACGAAAGGGAAGACTATATATTCGGATTTATAATAGTGAAGATCGAGGAGATTAGACTAGACGTCTAGAGCAGAGAGGGAGAAGCAATCCCCAGTTCCTACGCCACACGCGTCTTCTACTTCGAAATTGCTTCCAGTAAAGGAAAGCAAGAGCAACTGAGCAAGGTCCTTCCACAGATCTACTTATACTTTGTAATCTCTATATTTAAAAATTTTGAATGTGATATGGTATGAACGTCAGACTGTGGCAGTGGCCAGTCACTCAGTCAGTGAGGCAGAGGCAGTGAATGAGTGATCCCAGTGTAGTGTAAAGCAGAGATGCCAGCCACCCAGCCAGCCTCCCAATCAAACTGCCTCCAGTGGCATCCCACATTCAAAACCCAAAAAGATAACTTCTCACATCTGTCATCTACTTCTGAAAATTTATGAAATTTTGGATTAATATATTATTCTCTCTTTATTCTCGATCCTTTTCATCGTGTTGCTGTGTTGCTTTAGCTTTTGATTCATACTTTAGAATAACATAGAATTGAAGATGAACCGACTAGGTTTAATTAGTGTTGTACTTATTTAAAGAGTAAAATAATAACTTAGATACAATTTTGCATCTAAAGCTTAGAGTAGAATAATATTAGTGGGGGAGAACAACAATTTATATGATGGGATTGGAGAAGAAGAAGACCACAAAAAACAAGAGGTAGGCGATTAGGGATAACATTCTTCATTATTTGCAACCGTCTTAGTCTCTAACATTTATAGTCTAGGATTAGTGATCATCCTAATTCAAATACCTTTATATTTACCCCAGCAACAACTGACCATACTCCAATTTTTCTTTGCAATTACCTCCTCTCATAGACTGCCCCTACTTTTCTAAGCAACATTGTAACATAATTACATAGTGTCAATAAGGGTGTCAATTGATACGATTTTGATAATTTGGTACGATTTCAGTAAGGTACCAACTTTGGATACCGAAAATCATAACCGTACTCATACCGAATTTACACCGTATGGTACGATTTCAATATTTGTAAAAACGGTTTGATACGGTTTTGGCATTAAATTGATTCGAGAAAACGATTTAAACACACTATTTAGTGCGGCACAATTTTTGTACGAACGAACCATGTCACTTTTGTTATTACTTCATTAAGATTCTAATGAAATTACGATCAAACAATCGATAAAATTTTATATTAATGGAGACAAAGCAAGTAAATATTATTAATAAAAAGTTATAATCATAAATCTCTCCAAGCTCTACAGAAGCAAGAAAATAAAAACAATCACGTAGGCAGATTCTTCTTTTATCATGCTTACGATCAATATGAAGCAGTAAGGAACGAAGCATTAGACCAAAAAAAGAAAGCAACGAAGCAAACTAGCCCATGACACCTGACATCAGAAGTACAAGGCTCTAGTAACCATGGCTTCTACTCGATCTGTCTTTTAAAGCCTAATTAAATTTTAACATGCCCATAGCCCAGTTATAAATCTAAGGCCATTTAAGTTTGATATGATTATGTAAAATAAATAACCAAGACATTGCCTTTTATTGAAGTACCATAAAGCCCTACTATCCCAAGAAAATTTGATTTCTAGTGGATGTATGAATTTGGATTCTCTACCCTACGAGGTAAAGACGTCTGTACTCGACGTCTATACTCCTCTCATACCTCTCCATCATATATTAGTTAGGACAGTGTGAGTCATATCGATCCCCATTAGTAGAGAATAATGTGCTCTCTGATGATTTTGAACTACAAGTAAAGAGATGGGGCCTACCTATTTGTGTAGATCAAAAGTAAAAAAAATTACAAAAAAATATCAATCGATCATATTTGGGTCCCATCTTTTATTGTGCAATTCAAAAGTACATTGCTTCATCTTAATGAATAACTAATCCAAACTCCTATTAGAAAGGAGTTTAATATGGTCCCTCTTGTAATTCATTTTCATCTGAATTTAAAGTGTATCTCCCTTCCTAATATGTGAAGGAAAAATATAAGACCAACTTCCAAACTCTTGCCATACCTAAGTCATAAGTTCACATCACATCATATCAATTAAGTGATATATAGTTTACCCAAAAAAAATAAATTTGAGTGATATATATATATATATATATTTTGGAATGTAATGATCAATGGAGTAAAATTGATGCATTGCTTAATAAAACAATACTTTTTATTAAAAAATTAAAAAGAAGATAAAGCAAATACTTCAGAAATTTCCAAATCCACGGCCCACGGGTATTACTTTGGGCTTGAGAATATTCGAAACCCATCAAACAATGCTTAATTGGTGCTTCACTAATTTGTATATTTAAAAGGGCAATGCTTATCTAGTTGGTCCAGCAATGTTGGTTCCGACAATCTGTGTGAGATATCAATGAAAATAAATCTTTCTCAGAACAGAGTGATTTCAGGGAGGGGGAGAGAGAGAGAATATTGGCTGTTCAACTAAATACCCCCGTTATTGAGCTTCTGACCAAAAAAAAATAAAAATAAATAAATAGCCTTGTAAGGCCTATATGGTGAATCCGTTCGACTATGGAGGCTCTGGAATTCTTTTTCTTTTGTCAGTAGAAAGAGGCCCCGGATAACCAGAGTTCATACAAGCAGCTTCAAAAGGTAACTGATCTTAATTTTCTTTTGTGCACAATATCAATATATGCTTTCCATTACAAGGAATTTCAAAACAAGAAAAGGGTAAAGAAATGATCTTCTCTCCTACCCAACGTTGGAAGTGATTTTGATTACCAGACCAGGTAAAACATCATCTGGGTCATGAATATGTGGGTTTTTTTCAACGATGAAAGGGTCACCACACTTCTCACTAATTGAATGCAGAGTTTCCCCTTTTCCCACCACGTAAATCTCATCACATACCTTCTTGCTGTTTACGCTCTCACTCTGATATCTCTGAACCGGCATTAATTCAGCTTCATCTGGGTCGCAGCAATCCAACAGGAGTAGCACCAGCAGGAACAAAGCACAATACCAAGAGAACCTTTCTGCAACTGATGCTGCACTCCCAGAACTTGTTGAAGAGATATTCGCCATGATTGTGTTCGAAGCTTTCAAGTAACTCTCCTCTCTGCTCTGGACTTCTTAATGCTGACGGTTTTAAAATTAGTTACTTAATTTATACTTCAAGGAATCCCAAATATGAAGACAAACTCAATTCTCTTTTTCTCATGGTCGTTGTAGTTGTTGAAGATATTGGCAGGTAATTGTCAACCAGAAGATTGGGTTTCTCTTGGCAGACACACAACTGTCCCAATTTTTTTACATCTGGGGTGGATTAGAATTTGTTGAGTCCCATTAACAACAGGTTCTGGTAGGGTGCACCAGAAGCCATAATGGGCTAATCCACTTCATTGATTGGATTAGAATTTGGTCGTCAATAGTACAGATAACCAACACCACCTACACGTAATTTATTTTATCAGTGTTAGTTGTCCAACAAAGCCACAGCCCACATTAATGGTGCTGTGTGGTGGTACTGGTAGGTTTGGCACAGATGAACAGATAAGGGGTTTACTTGTGTGATGGTTTTAATTGGGACTTTGGGTAAGTCAGTGATTTTTTCTTTTTTTCGGGCCCAGAAAAAATTGCCAATGACAGGCAAAAGCTATGTATACTGATGTTTTTTGGGACACATATTTTTATGTATAAGAGACGAAGACATTACATATGCCGTCTACAAGGGTCGAGCCCCAACCTCTTCACTATAAAATATATGATTAACATTACTAATGTAAGATCGAACTAATTTATTATTTTTTGACGTCTTTAATTTTTTGAGATAAATAAGCTTAAATGGAGAGATGAACGCTCCTTGGTTGAGTAAATGAGAAATAAAGAAGATTGTTGAAGGGAAATCTGTTCATCCATCTCGACTAAAATTCTATTTTACAAATAGAGTTTAAGCTAATAGGTCCTTGAATCATTTTAACATATGATAGTATTTTGATCATATTATAAAATTTATTTGAATTTGAAGATTTTTTTATAATTTTTAGACTAAAAAAAAGTATAAATTTATTTGATTTTTTTTCAAGCACATGCTGATGCAAAGTCTCAGCTTTTTAAACTAAAAATAACATAGGCCAAACCTCAGGACGTTTAGATGAAAATTACCGAATCCGGATCATCACTCCCTATCGGAGCACAGAATGTACTGAATTTTGGGGTTTACCACCACAAAATCAGTGGACCCTACAGTTGAAATATATTTAAAAAAAAAAAAAAAACTCCCATCACCCACCTCTAAGCCCCCTGTATTTTGGGTGGAAAAGCTGTCTTTGTGCTCCCCGACGGGTCGCAGATTCGGACTCAAAATTACCCGGCTGAATTATTACTCCATCGATAAATGATTATTACGAATTTGTCCTTAATGAGCGTACATCAGTTTGAAAAACCCTCTTTGGTAAAACTGTAAAAGACCTTATTTCAAAAATTTGACCCAAAAAAAAAAAAAGATTTTATTTCAATTTCACTCATCGTTTTACATTTCCTGCGAACGGAGCGGGAGTCGGAGCTGAAACCGGAAGCGGCTCTTTGAAATAGAGAAATGGACGGTGCAATTTCTGCAGACCTCCACCCCCGGATTCTGAAGTTGATTCTTTGAAAATCATTCAAAGCATAGCATCTCTTTCCTTCTCTCTGTAACACGATAAAATAGCAAAGATTATCTTCTGACACCTTTTTTTGTTCTTATCATCAACCTTCTTCCTTGCAGAATTGCAGTCTTTTGATTCTTGGAAGCAATATCTGTCGTGAGAATTTAATGTTTGATTTTTAGAGAGACGAAGTTTGAGTTCGTTACCTACTAAATTTACATCGTTGAGGGAGGTCGGTTTTGCTCTGTGACCCAACTAGGGTTCTACAGACATGGTCAAGACCGATCCTCTCACCTAGTTTTTTGCCCTTGGTTCATGCACTTGCAAACGCCGTTGCTATTTGCTGAAGGGAAGGGAAGGGAAGTGAAGGAAACGGTTAAGTGTCTGGGACATTAGCAACAGAACCGAAAATGAGATGCGACAAGCCAATCTGGATTAGACACGAAGGAATGCAGATATTTTCCATTGACATTCAACCTGGTGGTCTTAGGTTTGCAACTGGCGGCGGGGATCACAAGGTATAGATTTTCTCGGCTGACTCATCTTTTTCTTCTTTCTTTCTTTCTTTTTTTTTTAAAAAAAGTAATTATTTCTATAGTTCAGTAACTTCCAGTTTAGTTGGCTTGTTTGGTTTGCTACTCGGTCGCTAATTTTTAAATTATGGATTCATGTGGTATCTCATAGTTTACTCTCTTGAATTTATCAGGTGTTGATGCTTAGTTTACTTATACTCCATGTGTGTGCGTGTGGGTTTATAGCTCTAATCTGCTAGACTAATAACCATGAATCTCCCTGCATAACCTTGGATCATCATAATTTGTTAGTTTGGAGTGACGGTAAATCTTAGTTTTTGGTATAATGCTGCTTCGTTATACCATGCTTGTATACCCTGTGAAACTGAAATGGCAGTTGATCTTCTGTACTTCTTTTTATGTTGTACAATTGGGAAACAACTAAATCATGCAACCCCTTTGAACTGCTTATAATTCACATTCAAGTCAGGACACTAGACAAGAAAAGCCAGTGTTACACCATATGCATTTTCAGCGTGGCGATTGCTAGATAACATCTATGTGACCAGACTTCGTTGTCACGGTTGTAGTTTTTGTGGATTTCAAGTTTGCCATACTGCCAGAATTTGTCAAGGAAGCAATTCTTTACAGTTCTTGTGGCTTCTAACTGTCATTAATTCAATTGCCATGTGCTTAAGGCAACTCGTGTTGGACGCACCAGGGTCCTTGTTTACTGTAATTTTGGTGAATATGTTTATGCTTGCTGCTTCATACTAAGCTTTATATTTGTATAAGAGTTAATATTTCTGTCCTGTTCAAGGTGCGGATATGGAACACAAAATGTTTGGACGGGAACTCAGGGAATGACCAATTGTCTCAGAAGCTGCTTGCAACCCTCTGTGATCACTTTGGGTCAGTTAACTGTGTTAGGTGGGCAAAGCATGGCAGGTATGTTGCATCAGGGTCTGACGATCAGGTGATTCTGATTCATGAGAGGATGCCAGGGTCAGGCATCACTGTGTTTGGTAGCGGAGATCCCCCGGATGTCGAGAATTGGAAAGTCATAATGACTTTGAGAGGACACACTGCAGATGTGGTAATGAAGGTTTTTCACTTAGGTGCTTGACCAAATATCTCGTGCTATCTAGAATTTCTAACTGGAGAATACTTCTTATGTGCTTGAAGTAGGTAGATCTCAATTGGTCTCCGGATGACTCAATATTGGCCAGTGGGAGTTTGGATAACACAATTCACATCTGGGACATGAGCAATGGTATCTGCACTGCTGTCTTAAGGGGTCACTCAAGCCTAGTTAAAGGTGTTGCTTGGGATCCCATTGGTTCTTTCATCGCCAGTCAATCAGATGACAAGACTGTCATTATTTGGCGGACAAGTGATTGGAGTCTTGCCCATAAGACAGAAGGGCATTGGGCGAAATCTGTATGTGCACCTTACCAGATGTCTCCCCTTTGTAATTTGTTTCTTTTTTACTTATCTAATTTGAGAAGGATCTTTTCAGCTTGGTTCAACCTTTTTTAGGCGGCTTGGATGGTCACCTTGTGGCCATTTTATCACCACAACTCATGGTTTCCAGAAGCCCAGGCATTCTGCACCTGTGCTAGAAAGGGGGGACTGGTCTGCTACTTTTGATTTCTTAGGGCATAATGCCCCAGTTATAGTTGTAAGATTTAATCACTCAATGTTCCGGAGGAACTTCCCAAATGGTCAGGAAGTGAAAGCTGCAACTGCTGGGTGGTCTAATGGGCCCTCTAAAACTGCAGCAAAAGAATCACTGCCATACAATGTGGTTGCAATTGGGAGTCAGGACCGCACTGTAACTGTATGGACAACTGCGAGTGCCCGCCCTCTATTTGTTGCTAAGCATTTCTTTACCCAGAGTATCGTAGATTTATCCTGGTACACAGGTCTTTAGTACTTAAAGTTGTTTCCACAGATAATTAGCATATTCCTTGAATTTAATGGATTTTAAATTTTTAAAATTTTTTTTTTTTTGGGGGGGGGGGGGGGGGGGGACTGCTCTTTGGACGTCTGCCCTCCCCCAAAGTATAAAGGGAAATTCTTATCTTTCTTTCCATGTAACAGGAGTCCTGACGGTTATTCACTTTTTGCCTGTTCCTTGGATGGGACAGTGGCAACTTTCCGCTTTGAGGTTAAGGAGCTGGGACATCGAATAAGTGATGCTGAATTGGATGAGTTAAAAAGGAACCGTTATGGTGATGCAACAGGACGACAGGCAAACTTAGCTGAGAGCCCCGCTCAGTTATTGCTTGAAGCAGCTTCAGCTAAGCAATCTGCTGATAACAAGGTCACTTCCAATGCACAGCAGAACCAAACATCTGTAAGATCTTCTGGGGATCTTGGGGTCCCAAATGTTAGTCAGACAAATCTAAAATCTTCTGATTCCCAACCTGATCATAGAAGCAAAAACAGAGGAGCTAGTGGTGGTGAGGAGTTGAACAAAGTACCAAGTCCTGCCCTGATTTCTTGTCCCGTGAAGCAAAGGGAGTATAGGCGTCCTGATGGCAGAAAGAGGATTATCCCAGAAGTAGTTGGTGTGCCAGTTCATCAGGAAAATATCTCTGGTGGGACCACAGCTCAAGTACTTGAATCCAATCCTGCAGATCAGCAAAAATGCAATAATGAGGGGTTTCTTGCCACTGTTGGGACCCGGGAAGGTTCTCTTAAAAGACCATTTAGTACGAATTCTGAAGTGAACCATTCTGGTGTGAGGGAGTGCTCTGGTATCACTGCTAGGGCTACCATTAGTGAAAACCTTGTTATTGAAAGGGTTCCAGTCTCTGCAGATGCAGATGGAACAATTACTGTAGAAAAATCTGGAGTTGTAAAGGCTTGTGGTTCACAGGTTGCCTGCAGTACTGCACTTTCAATTAGGGTCTTTGATAAGAAAGAAGGGGAAAATTCCATCCCAATTTGCTTGGAAGCTCAATTTGTAGAGCGAGCTGTTAATGACATTGCTGGAGTTGGAAAGATGTTTACAACTAAGGAAACAGAAGTTGCATGCACAAGAGGGGCTCAAGCACTTTGGTCTGATAGAGTGTCTGGAAAAGCAACTGCCTTAGCTGGAAATTCCAATTTCTGGGCTGTGGGTTGTGAAGATGGCTGTCTACAGGTAGTGTCTCGTTATATCAGAACTTCTTTTTTATTGTAATAATGTAGAGAGCTTTCCCATCAATCCTGATGTCAAGATCCAGTAGAACTCGCTAGCTTCAAGCTATTGTTAAAAATAGACAATCTTATTCCTGCTTGTGTGGTAGATAGGCAAGCAGGTTGGTGGTTAGGATGACTTTTAGGTCACAAGCATCTCTCTAGCACAGTTCACTAAGGTCTTACCTTTCTTGATATTGTGGATACTTTAAGAGACTGGCTTTGTGCAGAGTAGATTCTTAGGACCCTTTGTTAATTGGCATGACTTATGAGGCATGATAACATCAGTAGATATAAAGCTTTACCGCATTGTGAAAGAAGATCGTCTAACAAAAATGAAATCTTGAGATTCATAGTGTCATATTTCTGTTCCTATACCTTACTGCATTAAAAGCTGAAGATCTTGGGTTTTGAACGACCTCATTTTGGTCACTTATCAATAGATTATATTCATAAGAAATACTCAGTACTTCTGTGCCTGCACATTATTGTATTAAAAGAGCGGGGCATCCTGGGTTCTCATCACCTCATGTTGGTATCTATGATGCTTATCAGTAGGTTCAATATAAAGGTTGTTAAGTGACAGCCTTTGCAACTTGAGAACAACTTATTTGAAAAGTTACAAATAATAGTGCAAATACCAATACACAAGTTCTTTAATTCCCCCCCCCCCTAAATTGGCAATATTTCTGGCTGTTAAATGAAAACCTTATACATTTCAGTGTAGAAGTACAAATAGAAATACCTAAAGGCAATAGTGTGTTTAATAATAAATTAATATCTTGATGATCTGAGTTTCTTGTACAGAGTAGAGGGACAAAGTGAACTTTGTGTATTGCTGCTTGAACAGCAAAATAGAATGTCTTGAACTTACTATCAGGTTAAAAGATTGTGGGGACTAAGTTGACTTGGGCTAACTCCTTCACTGATTAAGTTAAATGTAGGTCAAATATCTGTGAAGCCATGATCCATAAGTGATAAGGTTCTTTTCTATGCACATCTGTTTTAGCCATGTCTGCAATTTTCTTTTCTTATCAGGCTTATCAGCCCCATGGGTGATCATGAATTACTCTTTTTACTATCAATAACGCTGATTTTGGCTATTCTTGGCTTTCTAACTTGACATCCTGTGAGGTTGAAGTGGCATTTTTTGCTACGTGAATAGTCATCCCAAACATGTGGACATTCTTGATATTCTGACTCATCTCCATGTAAAAGTTTTCTCCAAAGTGGCATCCCTTGCCTGTTTTGTCACAATAGTGAACCTGCACTAGTTATGCTTAAATACATATGGAGCCTTTTAAATCTAAGTTGAATAATATAATACATGATTAGTTCTTACCAAGTTAGTGAAGGGAGTAATTGATCTTCTCTTTGTATTTTGTTGTTTTTAAACCTTCATCCTATTCCTTGTCTTTGAGTAGATATACACAATGTGTGGAAGGCGAGCCATGCCTGCCATTATGATGGGATCTGCAGCAGTATTTATAGATTGCGATGATTGTTGGAAGTTGTTGCTTGTCACAAGGAGCGGGTCATTATATGTATGGGATCTGTTTGAAAGGACCTGTCTTCTGCATGACTCACTAGCTACTTTGATCACTTCAAGTCAAAGTTCATCGACCAAAGACATAGGTATTGCTTCAAAATGTAACCTGAATGGGATGGGAAGGTCATGGGTGGGCAATTTCCCCCCCCTCCTTCTATGTTGCTGCTTTTGCAATCAGTGATCTGGTCTGTGTGTAGTCTGGACTTGATCATAGTTTGTAGTTTTATGAATCTTTACTCATGATGGTTCTGGTATTGATTATCACCATTTTGTTTTCAGCCACAATTAAAGTTATATCTGCAAGGTTCTCAAAATCTGGTTCACCTCTTGTTGTTCTGGCAACCCGCCATGCTTTCCTTTTCGATATGAGCCTCATGTGTTGGCTAAGGATAGTAGATGATTGTTTCCCTGCATCAAATTTTACAAGTGCATGGAGTTTAGGTTCAATTCAAAGCGGTGAGCTAGCTGCCTTGCAGGTGGATGTTGGGAAATTCTTGGCTAGAAAGCCAAGTTGGAGCAGGTTTTTATTTTCTTTTCTTAATTATTTTCTGATATTTGATTAGCAGATAAGTATCCTGCTTCTCTGGAGTTGACTTAGGGTTGTCTGCTGATAGAGTGACAGATGATGGTGTGCAGACCCGGGCACATCTGGAGGCCCAATTGGCTTCTTCACTGGCATTGAAGTCCCCTAAGGAATATCGTCAGTGCCTTCTCTCCTACGTACGCTTTTTGGCAAGGTTAGGGAGTTTTATTCAGTATCTTGATTTTTTTTCTCTTGCTAGAATTTCTTGCTGTAACTGTTGCATTGTATATCTGTCTCAAATCTTTAGTTAGAAAGTTATTTTTCTTGTTTAATTCATCATCTTGAAGTTTTGGTAAAGAATATGTTGGATTCAGTGGTCGAATTTTTAAAACATTTATGCCATTTCTTGCGGTTGCCATGTCTACCTTTTCATGGAAGGTTGTAGAACAGAATCCCTTGGCACCTCAAGCAGGTGAGTTTCTTGCCCGAATGGATTTGACGAGCAGTATTCTCTTCTTAGGTCATAATGGATAGTTTCTTGCTGTATTTATTATACTAGGTTTTGTAATATATTGGATTCTAGTAGTCTAAATTATTATCGTCCCCGGATGCTACATTTTTTGGAGGTTCTTTGGCAGTTTTTCCTTAGTCTTCGATATATTTGTAGCCTGTGGCTACTGATACACAAGTGATGCTTAATTACATAAAAAACATGGCGCAGTTCAATTTGACCACACAAAGATTTCCCATTGTACTTACCTTTGAATAAACAAAACCCACGTTTATTGTCCCAGTTTATGAGGGGTTAAAAATCTGAAAGTCATTTCATCATATGATACGTACACCATAAATTGCAGTGGGAGTGTGTTGTTGTTGTTGTTGTTGTTCTCATTATTAAATGAAGACTATCATTGCCAAAAACCTCGTAGGAGAAGAAAGGAGAGGAATGTACAAGAAGTATGGGAAAAAAAGGGGGGGCTATAACTGACTAGGTGGCATTAAAAGAGAGCCTAGACCCCAGGTAACAACAATCAGCTTGTTCCTTGGGTATCCAAAATTTGGGGGTGAGGAAGTATTTGAAGACTAGTGGAGACATTAAAGTAGAGGACTTTCTAAATCAAGTCTAGAGATCTAGAGTTGAAGGCTCATCTCCAAATGTTTGGTTCCCACCATAAGTAGGATACTAGAGCACTAAACGCCAACTTGCCGACTAAATGACAAATAGGCATGCCAGGAGAAGGATCTCAAAAGCTATAACCAATCCTTGGAAAACCCAAACGAGCATCTAGGTAAAGCCAAATTGAGGCAATGCCTTTCCTCCATATAGGGTGGGAGAAAGGTCAAGAGAAGAAGAGATGGTTAACAGCTTAGGGGCCATTCCAACATAGGATGGAGTTCCCTTTGTTGTTCGGGTTAATGGGGGGGGGGGGATCTCTGGATGAGGGTTGTTTGAGTTGGAGACAAAGATTGAAGATTTTCTAGACACTATAGACATGGTAGGGAATATAGCCTTTGAACCAAACTAGATAGTGCCAAGCAGGTTGACTAGGTGTACAAGTAAGGTTCCAAACAAAAGAGGAGGAGAAGATGCCGGTAGGGGAGGGGGAGCCAAATGATGCGATCTTAAGGGATGAGTTGCAAGGGGCAAGGTTGGACCAGACTTGAGTGAAGACTCGAAGGGGAATGGGATGGGGGAATCCAAAGGTATCCGAGATGAATTCAAAAAGCAAAGTGAAGCTTGTGATATAGGTCGTGTATACTTTGTGTGGGCCCAAGAGGTTGTAGAAGACACCCAAATGATGCCTAGGAGTATTATCAATGACCTGAGTAGAGATGGCAAAGAGAGCAAGAGGTCCTAGGAGGAGCTTTCTCCAAACTGTCAGAAAGAACACAAAGAGATCACAAACAGAAACAAAAGCAAATTGAAAGGAACACAAAAATTTAGCATGGTTCGCAGACCCATGCAGTGTTTTATGTCCACAGTTGAGGAAGAAGAACTTTCACTATATAGTAAGAAGACTACAATGGACATCTACCAACCAATTTCCAAAACAGCGTTACAAGAAACTCTGACCCAAAACGTAAGACAAAAATCCTCAAATCTCATAAATCGGGTCATTCGGGTCGCCCACCAAAATATGTCAGTTGCAGGTCCATCTTTGAAGTTAGATACAAGAATTCAAGTCACACATAACACAAGCCGGAGATGGTCCTCAACCGGGGGGGGAGAGACCTGGTCCAAAACAAAATTTAATCAGTTGACTGAATTTCAACGGAATGTTGGTATTTTGGTGCAAGGACACCAAGGGGCTGCAATATTAAATTGTATTTTAATTTGTAAATTGCAATTTAGATTTGAATACTTTTGAATATCTGTTCGTGCATTTTAATGGTAGTTTCAAACCCACTGAAGCCATCATTGAAAACATGGTAAACCATTGTATCATGTTTCACTGATAACTCAATATTTCAACCTGTTTTGAGTTGAAACGAAATCTCAAACCTTGGAGTGTGTTAGGACATTCCGATGGAATCGGAGCTGAACAAGTAGGAATAACTTCAATGGACCCAAATGGAATCATGCTTAGTGGAGATCTTCCACTCAACAAGTTGGCATTGTTGTATTCACAAAGCCTACAAAAACCAAGGCCATGTTCAGGTTTGGGGAGGCATACAAAGGACAACTGATGGGGTAAAGGAATCCAGAGGATTCTTGGCCTTTCCAGAGGAAAACACAAAAGAGGGCTTCCATGGCTTTAATTGTGGCTGTAAGGATAGAAAAAATACCATACCGGAAGAAGTAGGAGGACTGATTTGATCAGACATTTTAATATAATATTGGATGCAACTTAGTTTTAGTGTGCCTTATGCTTGCCTCTTTGCTCCTCAATGCTTAATGAAGGTTGATCAATGTAAACGAAAACAGAAAATTTGAATAGTGACAGTTCTAATATGGAAGTTGATCCTAGTAATACAATTACATCAAGAAAAGGGGAGAAAATTGCATCACCCAAGATCTCCTAGTTACTTAACTATTGACAGTGAAGTCAGCCACTTCATTTTCTGATGTTGGCCTGAAAGTTGAAACTGAATGAGCTTGGTGCAGGATCAGTGTCCAAACAAGTTCAACTCAAGTATTTTTGGTAAATATTGGTCTTAGATCTCATCTCTGGCTCAATAAGTTAGGGATAAACTCCAGAGACTAAAGAGTAGTGCATGAGTTGAAAGAGTTATTTACTGATGTTTTTTCAGGGAAACTGAAACAGGTTAGGATTCAGAATCAGATAATGCTAGAGTTCATGGTCCTCAACTGCTATGGTCTAGTTGGTGCTTGAATACGTTTGGAATTTGTAGTGATTGGGAAGATTTAAAGAATGGTCCAGCAGGGTGGTATGGAAGGTTTGGTGCAGGTTTAGGTGCTTTGATTGTGAGTACAAGATGTAAGGATTTTTTTTATTGGAGCCTGGAAAGTTATGTGCAGAATGTGTAGGCTTTCAAGGAATTGGTTATAACAAAGATGATTCCACATGGCCACAGATGGTTTAGATGCTGATGCTGGGTTGTTGCCTTGTTGGTTGGAAGTAATCTTTCTTGCAGGGGTGCCTAGGGTTTCAGGAGATACATGCACAGAGGACAAAAGTTTGATGATGAAAAGTTGAGAACGTCTACAGTAACTGTCTACCCTGCCTCTTCAAGATTATGATAGCAATTATGACAGGAAATATGATTAGTGAAGTACCAATATGGAGGAGGAAAGTTGGATCCAATTTAACTTCTAGCAGTTTAAGATAACAAAGTGCTGCCAGCATAATCTTATCCCTGGCCTTGGCTAGGTCTTCAGTGACATTGATCACTTCTGTAGGTGCATAGTAGAACAAGATTCAATGTAGATGCTTTGGATCAGACCTCCGCAACATTCGGATAATCGTCCTTCTGGTCTGAGATATATATATATATATATATTCTTCAGTTCTAGGGTTATTACTACAATTTATGTATCTATCAGTTTACTTTAGAGAAGTCTGGAACAGATTTCTGGTATCTTAAATAATTATTTCTTCAATTCTATGGTTTCTAATGTAATTTGTCTCTTATAATTCATTGCAGAGAAGCAGATGAGTCTCGCTTACGGGAAGTCTGTGAGAGCTTTCTTGGGCCTCCAACAGGGATGGCAGAGTCCATGCCATCAGATGCCAAGAAGGCAGCATGGGACCCCTGTGTGCTGGTATTGCTATTTATTCTCTGTTATTATGCCTTCCAGCCCCTATCTGTTGTGTGCAGACTCTGGTTTTGAGGCTTAGGTTCCCGATGTTTGTCTCTGCAGGGAATTAAAAAGCACAAACTTCTAAGAGAAGATATACTTCCCGCCATCGCTTCAAACAGAAAAGTGCAACGGCTGCTGAATGAGTTCATAGATCTCCTTTCGGAGTATGAAAGTGCTGAAATCAATGTGGAGCAAACAAACCCAGTACCACCACCTGATTTAGCATTGACAGAACAGTTGGATTTCCCACCTGCAAAGGCGACAGATCAAATTGATTCTTGAGCCAGAACCTCACTCAACCAAAGAAAATGTAGCTCTAAGTTGGTGAGAACTGGGATCTGAACTTGCTCTCGCTGCTGTATTATTTATTGGAGGATTTCCATCTTCCAAATGTTTTTGTTGGTTGAGGTGCCTATATTTGTAGCTTTCGAATCTTGATGCCCTTGTTTTCCAGTGTTTTATTCCTTTCACTTCCTTGGGAGCAGTGGAGCACCACCTACCTTGCACCATAAACGTTGGAAAATGAATTACCTTGTACAATGACTAGTGTAATAAACCATTGTAGGGATTTGTGAATTATGGAAAATGAATTTTGTCGCGATTCTTGGCGAGTTTTACTTTTGCATCCATTTAGAAAGATGGAAATACTGTGAGTGCCGCCCCTTTCATTGTTTGCTGGTGATTGGCAACTCATGGGTTGAATTCATGGATAGGTCCGTGGGGTTGTGGTGGTTGTGTGGGTTTGTTTTTTTTTTTGTTTTGTGTTTTTTTTTTGGGGGTTTTTTTTTTTTTTTTTTTTTGAAAAGTAAGTTGGCGTTTGAGAAACTTGTTTTAAGGCTTTAATTTGTAACCAATTTTATCACTTTGTTTTGTTCTTGGTAAAACTATTTTTTGTTCGCAGTGATCTTTAGCACTTATTCTATGCCGTTTGCCCTAACCGTTCTTCCGTTCCCAAAGAACAGCCTTTTTTAGCTTTATCCGCGCCCTGATGTCTAGAAAATCTTCTAAATAAATAAGAGCAAATTGTTTTGGATACTAAAACAGAGGCCTTTTAAGCATTGCCATCCCATTTTATCTTATCTAAGATAGCATATGACTTAGTTCCATTTTAAAGATCATTATATTCTTATCTTATGTGTAATTATAAAGTCGATTAAATCCTTATGTATAATGGGTTAAAAAGAAATTATCTATTTTTTATTAGAATAATTAAAAAATATCTTATGATTAGCTTGGCGATGATGAGCAAAATATCTTGCAAAACATTCAAGAAAGAAAGTACTGGCACAGTATTGGTTTGGGAACCTGATGGTATACCGTATACATTAGCTCATCATCGTGGACTACTCAACCTTCTTATATCTCATCAGATTTGTTTTTTTTGTTTTTTTCCCCTCGGTTTTAGTAGATTTCTTATGTTGAATTCCATTAATATTCTTATTTAAACTTTTACAGTTAAATCTAACATGAGCACAATTTTGCTTCGAGAAAACACACATAAATAACAAGAATTTATTGTTGTATTAAAACTGTTTTTTGAAACAAAAATTTTCGAAAATTTTTATTTTTTTTCACAGCTTCTCTGATTCTTTGGAGGCATTCCAGGGTTATTTTGGTCCTATCACATTTTTTTAAGCTGAAGTGGCTGAACTGAAAAGTACTCCCGTTTCCCGCCGAAACGGTATTTAACAGTATGAGGTTTGACGTTCCTCCTGGCTCTTGAAACTCCTTTTTCAGTCTCTCTGCATTACCAAGAGAAAGAGAGAGAAACCAGAGCTGCGCTGCGAACAGAGAAAACTTCAAGAGACATCAGCAATGGCGGCCTTATCTTCCTTCTCCCTCATCGCATTCTCTCTCCTTTATACCTCTGTTCTCGCGATTCCGCCTGAAAAAATCCAAGATGCCGTGGAAATTCTTGCAGACTCAGGTTTCATGTCCATGTCACTCACGTTTCAACTCGTCGCCCAATCCCTAATCCCCAATTCATCCCATGGGACAATCTTCTCTCCTGCCGACTCCGCCTTCATTGAATCGGGGCAACCTTCGATCGATCTCCTTCAGTACCACATATCGCCACTGATCCTCTCGGTAGAAAGCCTCAGAACCCTGCCGTACGGTACCAAGATCCCCACCTTGTACCCTAATCACTCGTTGGTGGTCACTACATCGGCTTCTGGTCAGCAGATCTCAGTGAACAATGTCAAGATCAATGAGTCAATCATCTTTGACGATGGATCTTTACTTATATTAGGAATCGAGGGGTTCTTTGATCCTTCTTTTAGTACATCCTCATATTTGCCTCCGGTCGAAGCTCCTACCGCTGATCTCTATTGTTCGGTTCCCGCTTCTGCATTGGATCCAGACGGTTTTGCGGTAGCTTCTGATAGCATCAGAGACAGAGGTTACTCCGTCATGGCTTCTTTCCTAGAACTGCAACTACCCCGGTCTGGCGACCAGAACAAGCTAACGATATTCGCACCAGTTGATGAAACAATGGAGGACTTAAAGCAACTTTCTGGTGAAAATTCAACGGTGTTCCATCGCCATGGTCTTCCTTGCAGGCTTGCTTGGTCGGATCTGGCTACATTAGATGATGGAACCACACTGGAGACACTGTCGAGAGGGTTTACGATTTACGTCACCAGGTCTGGTGATGAAGTTTTGCTAAATGGAGTTCCTGTGATCTTTCCGGATATGTATTTCGGTGATTGGCTTGTTGTACATGGCATTCCTCAGATCCTTACGGTGCCTGCAGAACAAGAACCAACCTGAGATTCCTCTGCCGATTCTAATGTCAATTCCAAGGCAAATCAGCCTGATTCCACAGAATTCTGATGTATTACAATCGCATGTTAACATGCCAAGAAACACGTACTCAGTCAGGTGATCATGGTTCTCAATGTATAGGTCATTCTTCTTCTTCTTCTTCTGTTTCCTTCATCATTTACTGAAATTTTAAAATTGTTCCATCCAGATTTCCCTCCCTTGCTACATTGTATAGGGAGTTCCATGTAACAACCGAGCTCATACGTTTGGAAATTTTCAAATTCTAGTGTATCAGTAGGCTAAAAAAATGCCATGGGTTTCACAAATTACTTGTTTCTCATTTCAGCGAATTGAATATATTGTTGTTGAGCCCGAATTTCGTTGATCAGTCCGACTGTCAACTTTAACTAAATAAACTTTGTTTTGTAGCTAATTTTGTAAAAGAAAACCTAAATGTAGCCATCCATGTAATACATGGGTTTCTGGGTTCTAATCAGAATCTGAATAGGAGTAAGTGCATCACTGTGGGAGGACAATTCAGCAAAGACGAAAGGAGAGGCTCCGGCCATGTTTCAGCGTGATTCCAATTTGCAGTGCACAGCTGAGACCGAGATGAGCTCAACGAGCTCAACGAGCTCATATTCGCAGTCTTGTGATTCCACCCTGCACGTGGTCGCGGACCCTGTTTTTAACACAGTCGCCTCGAGGGTCAATTTTCGAACTCTCTCCTTTGACTCACTGAGAAAAGTCACAGGAAGTCCGTTTGTGATCAACCCAGAAGATGTTCAATACATCTTAGATTCTAATAAAGTTAAATGGAAAAATCAGAAGCTCTTCCTACTTGTGAAGGATTACTTCGATAAAGGTCTCCTAACTTTAAATTTCGGTAATATGGCCTAAGATGAATGCCTCAGGAAGGTTCGTGAAAGCCGGAAGATCCTTCAATTTGCATTGCCACAGTTTGCGAGGAGGAAGATTTGGTAGATGACAACAAGTATTTGGCCATTTACGGAGAAGATGGAGCCTCGAAAGAACGAATATGATAAGAAGCTTGAATCTGTGAAGAAATGGAAGAAGGTTTCAAGCATTATTTTTGCTTCCGCTTTTGCTGCCACTTTTATTTTCTCTGTGGTGGCAGTTGCCACGGCAGCGCCTCATGTTGTTGCTGCAGCGGCAGCTGCTACTTCAATTCCTGTAGGATCAATGGGTACCTGGTTTAATTCACTTTGGAAAGGCTATGAGAATGTGCCGAAAGGACGGAAGGAATTGATTGTCCCGATGTGCGCTGGCACTTGTGTTGCCATCAAGGACTTGGAGGAGATTCGGGTTACAGTTAACTTCTTCTCAATAGAGATCCAAACTCTGATTGGATAAACTGATTCCACCCTAAGGAAAGAGGAAGCAGTGGATCGAGGAGGTTGAGAAGAAGTTGGGAGTTTTATTTAAAAGAATTGAAGATTCGACTAACAAGCTGAGAGATGCAGCCAGGATATTCAGAGGGCGACGAAAGTAGTTCTCCAGAGGGTAAGCAAACATCCTTACTACTGAAGAAACCCCTTGGTATGCACTGGGCTGAATGGCTGATTGATTACAGGTGTTTTTACTCTTTATCTTTCTTAAAAGATAATTCCTGTTCATGGTCTGGAATTGTTTAAAATGAAGGCCTTTTCTTGGGGTAGGATGGGGTGAGGGTGTACAAAAAATTCTAGGTTCCAATTAATTAGTGTCGATCATGTTTATAGTAATAGAATTTGTTCAACACAGCATAAATACAATTCACTACTAGTAAACCTTATTTATGTGATTCATTTTCAGGGAGTAGCCCACTTCCTTGTTACTTATGTGAAGGAAACCCTTCAGACATCTTTGATGAAGCAGTCTCCGTACTCTGTTTTAACCAAAAGTGAAAACTCTGTAATCTGCAGATGAGCTATATGATAAGACTCTAATTAAATGTGCTCCAGATCATTAGAATTTTACACTGCTTAGACTCTAATAGGTCTGAAAGTCAAAGCATGCGGATAAAGTAATCAAGATGATCGGCTTTGTAGCATATAAGCGAAAACCAATTAATACAGGGCTCAGCTGCAATTGCTGGAAATAATAACCAGGCATAGTTTCAAACCAAGGAAGAAATCATAACAAGCAAATTTTTTATATAAAAAAATAGATGGATAATTTGCTCTAGTCTCTGTTTAAATAGATGATGGATACTCTCTGGTTTAAGTAGCTCTAGGTTCAACCATGGTTTAGTCCATTTAAGTAAATGATTTATACGTGAGCCAGTGAATTTGAATTTTTGCGATTTATAATGTAGGAGACTAAAGTGTGGGTCTTCACTTAAAACTTGTTTAGACATCTGTCTACATATGATATGATGGTTTTTCTTTTCCCGGGTAAAATACGTATGATGGTTGATAAAGAAGATGTGTTTGTTTTCACAATGTATAACATCTCTTTGGATGCTTTGTTGCCCAGAGATTCTAACCACCTCGCATATGATCGTAGCACAAATACTGGTAAATACTAAATTTAGAGGCTTACAAAGTATATCATCATCTCGGCTTTTCGTGAATAAGAAGACAACTTAAGAATTTCTTGAAAATAATTATTTTGGTATTTTGTAAATAATGTCCAACTTTTTTTCTTTTTTTATTCCCCTCCCTTCTTTTTTTATCGTCTGTCTTCAATTATGAATTGAGGTATGTGATCCCAATACGTGAAACACATCCATTAATTTGTGACAAATACAAAGAAGACAGACGGATTATAAAAATTTGACAAATACAAAGAAGACAAACGGATTGTCAAAAATGAAAACAGTAGACAATCCTAGCTTCAGTTCCTGTGGTTTCTTATGTACTAGTAATGCTTCATGCCTTTGCAAGCAGTTCCTTGATATACCGAGTGACACCCTCCACATCGATTGTCCATGCAACTGAAACAGGGGCATAGTCTGTCCAAGGGTTGTTCGAGTTCCATCTGCAACACAAATCTTAACAGCATAAGCCATGGGGGATCCAACTCCATAGAGCAGTGTGATAGTATGACTGTCTGAACTTACTTTTTCAGTCCTTGGTCCATTAGCGTGTGTCCAGCACATATACCCTGAGTTTCAACCCTCACAACCCCCTCTTTGAATGTAAAAAGCTCAGGACGAACAAGGGCCACAAAACTCACCGGATCATGAGGAAAAATGCCTGAATTGAGAAACTCAAGTGACATAAGTTGATGGGGCATCATGATAACAATAGCTAAAAACAGTTATCTGATAAGTATGTGAAGGGGAAGTTACCACAGACACCATCAGATTTCACATGCCAATCTCTGTAAAATTTGCATAATTCACCGATGAAGTGGGAGTTTCTTCCTTTGGAATTCCTCAATTCAGACAGGTCTTCGTCTGAAACATTGGATGTTGTTTAACTTGGTTAACAGGTTCACGTAACAACTAACTGGATAACTAAAGAATAATCATCAAGAGGAACTGAAAAAAGAGAAGTGGTTGTTTGAACCTGTTAGTTTCACTTGGGTGGTAATATTTATGCCGACAACAACAATATTTGCCCCAGAAGTAAACACAATATCAGCTGCTTCTGGATCACCATAGATCTGAAAGTAAAGTAAAACAGATATAATATTTATGCTGGAGGAAATTCATGGCTAAACAATAATTTGCTGTAACATATAGTTCAGAAGTGCATTTCAATTGCATGATATAATAGGTGAGGTTATGCTTGTGCCATTCAATAATCAGTTAGTAGATTCAAACAAAATTAGAATAACAAGAAACAGGACCTAGCCTTATCCCATCAAAATGGGATTAGCTACATGTATCCTCATCCTCCAATCAACTCTGTTCGAATACTTGACCCAAGGCCCAAGCTACATGTCTTTCCTCACTACTTTTCTCTGAGAGTGATTTTAGGTCTGTGCTAAGGCATCCAAAGGCCACAATTGAACATGATCATCATGCCACCTCAAACAAATGTCTTGTAGCTTATCATGTATCATGTCTACTCCAATGTAGAACCGAGTCCCCAGCTATCCACTGAGGAAGTCAACTCTGCAGCAGGATCAACTTATAGTGATTACAGCAAGCAAATCAGCCAAGTATGGTCTTCAAACTTTAACCAAGTGATTAATATAGCAGCAACAGATCAGCCTTCTCAGCAATAGCACCTTCATAGACCCTCAAATATGTTGGTGATAACCTCCAAGGAACCCATTGCAGGATATAAACGAGAAACTGGAAAGAAAAGCAAAAACTAGGCAGAAGAGGATGGAAGAATGAAAGAATAGTGGTTTGAGCCCTCAATCTCCCTTAGGCATGTAGTCCTAGATTGATAGGAGATCAACTATGAGCCCATAAACAAAATCATCAATGAAATAAGTGGATTCATTAGATAAAGTAGGGCTTTTTCTTCTTCTCTCCCTCTATCTTCTTCTTCTTTTTCTTCTTCTTTTTTTCTTTTTTTATTATTTTTTAATACACTCAATGAAAAAAATTTAAGGGTTAGGATAGAATGATGGGACTATGGTAGACAAATCTAGGAACGGGTATCAGTGAGCTTTAGGGTTTCACGGGAATATAGCTGGAATAGAAATTTCAGCAATTTGTTTCAGGTTTCTAGAAGTAAACAATGAAGGGAATTAGGGTTAGAAGTGGAATTATGGGCTAGAGCATGGATCGAATTACCAGCTGAGAGGAAAGAATTCAAGCCGAATTGGTATAAAACCGATGGCTGGATTGGGAGTGGAACTTGGGCTTTCTGAGAAAAACTTAAGATGGAGGGTTTTAATTGATGGAAGGATATACAATGATCAAGTTCCACTTGTGCGCAGGGGATGTTGTCATCAAATTTTGGGACACCTCTAGTCATGGGAATGGGTTGTGGCTGATTTGGGTATTGGAAAATTGGGGGACAAAAGAAAAGAAAAAACTAGCAGGACATTAGGGTCAGGGGCTGTAGAGGGATTAGAAGAAAAATGGTGATGGGGAAATTGTAAACTCATGCTCATTGTAGTAGAACCTAACCTAGGCAGCAGCTTGTTTAAGAACCTTGAATGAAAAGCAGAAGTTCAAACAATAATTTGAAGGGAGGTTGAGTTTGAACCTCCTGGGGTTTACATTGCCAAGGAATTCATTAGTCAAAAACCAATTTCACCATGAAACCACCTAGGCTTCGTGATTTGAACACAGATTGAACCCCCTGGGTTGAATCCTAAAGTGGGCCCCAATGTCCTTCCAAACTAGCTGGCCAAACCCTTATGGAGGGTATTTCGGGTATTTTCAGCCCTATTTAGTTGCTGGAATTAATTCTAGAAATTCAGTTTTAATTTTAGAGCCCAATCTTGTTCAGAAGTCTTAATTTGAGTTATTAGTTGAGAAAGAGTCCTTAGTCCAGCACATGTCAATTAGTGTTCTAATTAAATAAATTTACCATGTGCTAATTAGCATTTTAAGTTACTAAGAGTTTTATTTTAGCATGTGTCAATTAGGGTCCATTAGATCTTTTGATTTTTATTTTAATGGTTGTGATTAACATGGTGGGATCCTAATCTATAAAGCTGCGTTTGTTTGCAAAGGTGGGGTGGGAAAAAAAAACATGTGGGCCCCATGTGTAGAGGGGTGAGGGAGAAGAGAAGGAAAGGAAAGCGTGGAGAAGTATTAATTGTGGTTTCCACATTTTTCCACAAAATCCCACACTTTTTGTAGGGTTTTGAAAAGGCTTGGGGGGGGAAGTTGGGTTGCCACCTCACCAGAAAATATATAGTTTTAGGATTTAAAGGAAAAGTAGAAAATTTTTTGCTTTTTTCCAGAATTTTCCCACCCCACCTTTATTCCAGCAAACAAACGCAGCTTAAAGGAATCCCACTTGGAGTTAAGGTCTTTCAGTAGGATATAAATAAAAGCCTACTCTTTCTTTGTAAGTAAGTCTGATGAATAACAATTATTGACATTTGCCATCAAGGAAGGTGCAGCAGGGTCCTATTTGGGTAGGACCTCGCAGTTGTTTAAGATCTCTGAACTGTCCCTCTTCTTCCTATAATCCAGCATGTAATACAGCACACTGCAGCAACTCTAAGTACACACACCTCGAGCCCCTTCCGCTGCATCCTACCTCCATCACAACCCTTCCCCATCACTCCCCTCCCATTGTAAGGCCTAGGAATCCCCTCGCCCACCATTCGCAGCCCAACCCCCCTCCCCTTCCCCTGCAATTACAGCAGCCCCCTACCCATTCCCCCTCTCCCCTAGACCCCTGGAAGCACTCCCCTACCCCTCCTCTGTTCTGTGCACCTCTCTAGTCCACTCCCTCTTGCTGCTGCAACACAGCAGCAGCATTCCCCACCCCCGTGATTCCCTAAGCCCCTGTATTTACCCCTTATGACCCTCACTAACCCTCCCCAGCCCTTGCGATAGCCCCCACACCCTCCCCTCTCTCGGACTCTCTTCCCCTTCCCTCGCTGACTTGCGGCAACAAGAAAAAACAGAAAAAAGAAAGAAAAGAAAGAAGAGAAGAAAAGATAGGTTGTCCAATATCTTCGATCCCATCCCACAAACTGAATTGTTTTCTCTCCAAAGTTTTTTACCTATTAGGGATGCTTATTTGTCCAAGAACCAACCCATAGTGATCCAAATTATCCCATCCTTCTTCCCCCCCCCCCCCCCCCCAAAAAAAAAATCAACCCCAGGGAGATTTTGGATCTCAAAACCATCCCATAAAGATTTGAGTAAAATCCTAATCATCCCAAACCAAGGCCATACAACAATTAGTCAATTCCTAATTGTCTCTAGATCTCCACAACATCCCAAAACCTCTACATAATATTTTACCTTTATTTGCTAGAAGATTCTAGGCAAATCCTAAATTCTGGAAATTCCCTTAGAAACCCTAGCCCTAGAATTGAGTTTGCATCACTTTGCTTTGTAAGGTTTTAATTGAATCAAACATCTCATCAGCCTTGACCACAACCAAAAAGATAAAATTTTCATCAAAGACGAAGAGGAGCAGCAGAAAGCTTTTCACTTATACTCCCCAAACAAGTTTCCAATACTCACCTATCCTTACAACCTTATATAAAGGACTCAAAAATAGACTCCACTGAACTGTATAGGGCTAACCTAATCCTAGACTCTTAGGTAAGGAAACCAAAAGCACTCAACAATACTTATGAAGAAATACTCCCCAGCCAAGAAGGGAATGTCCTAAAACAACTTACACGAACCACTGGTTAACAGTAAATAAATAAACTACGGGAAATAGGACAGCTAACCTTTATATGCAACCAAATTATTAATATTTTGGGCCCATAAAAGTAGCATATCAAAGAAAGCATACTGAATCCAGATCAAAGGCATCAGTATAGAACCCAAACCTAGACTCATTCCTAATGAAACAAGTCTCTTGGGTATTGAATCTGCATTCCCTCGAGATTGTTCACCTCATATAGGTAAAAACATGTAATCAGCTTTCATTAAAACATGGGGGAGGACTTCCAGTTCACCCACCACCCAAAAACAAAAACAAAAACAAAAAAAAGAGAAAAAAATTATCATATAAAGTGAGTTTCTATTAGAGGAAAAGAAACAGAAATATGAAGTCCCTCACTATTTGAACTTGTACAACAAGCAAATGGAGACCCTAGCAATTTACTGACATTAGAAAAGGTTACAAAAACAGAAATTCAATCAAAACACAACTACTTGATGGAGAAGGAAAATAGAAACACAAAACAAATAATGCCAAACATTACTATGATTAAGCAAACAAAATAGAAAATAAATATAAAACAAAGCCCTCGATAATCTTCTCCTTGCATGGCATATATTGGCTCACTGCACAGTACCCATGAACAATGATTTGCACTATTTGATCTACATCATACGCTCAAATCAGCTTTAGTATACTACCATTCCTTCTTTTACCCTTCCTACCTTAGCCACACATCCATCTCAATGTTCCACCTCTCAACTTCATCAATCTTATTTCAGTTATCTGTAAAAACTCAAGCTCTATATCAATCTTCATTTGAATTATGCTTGAACCAAACCAACATTTGATTAGATGAGAGATAAAACTGTCCTCTGTCATAAACAACAATAGTATTTTTTTTAAATGAACTGTAGAATTTCAAAAAGACAAATAACTTCACAAAAAAAAGTAAAAGAAATAATGTGCACAAATTACTTAGTTAGCCTTGCTAACAATTCACATGAACAAGTCTCTGTCTGGGACATTTTCTCATTATTTTAATGATAAAGGGAATGAATTTTATGAAAGCAAAGTATATTTAATCCGACTATATCTTAAACAAGTAAGAACAACGACCAACAAGCCTTCTTAACCCCCCTCCCCCCCAAAAAAAATAAAAAATAAAATTACAAGCCTATATTAAGAGAGAGAGGAGAGAGAGAGAGAGAGAGAGAGAGAGAGAGAGAGAGAGAAGAAGAAGAAGAAGAAGAAGAAGGTGCCATTGGATCAGTTAAAACCAAACCTGGAGGTTGCCTTGATGTTGTGGCCCGGGGACATATTCATTTACTAGTTATCAAACCAATGGTTGGTAGAGAGACTACTCAAACTCAATGAGAATCAAACATCTCTTTTTGAGAAAGTTGTGTGTGGGTGACCATCCATCATTCATTAATTTTCCTTCATAAAGAAAAATTAATGATGATAGCTCTAAGATAGGAACCCGTAAACCCTCAGGCCCAACACCAGGCTTTAAGAGCCCACTCAGCAAAGTGAATGCACAGTGACAACAAAATGGAGAAAATCAACATAGCCTTTATAGTTATCATAGCTAATCCAAGTTTAATAGGTTAATTCCCAGAAAGGCATTTCTTTGTACCTATTGACCAATTCAGGATTTCAGAATAAGTATCCATTAGCAGGAGCTGAAAAGCAAGATGGATATATTTGAAGTACATCCTAGATAATTCAGTTACATGCAACACTCAATATGATGTATAACTTCTCATAAAACACCAAAAAGAGTAAATATTGCAATCAGATATCTTATCCTAAATAAATTTATAGAACAGGAAGACAAGAAGTACTTGCATTAGCTTCAGCTGCGGGGTTGACATTTCCCAATGCAAAGAAAGCCCCACCAAGTATAACCAGTCTCTTCACCTTGCTTGCAAAGGATGAATCCCTTTTGATTGCCTAATTGTGACCAAAGAAAGGTAATCAATGCAAAACCAAATTGACAAAACATGTAATAGGTAGCAACGGTGGACTGAGGAAAAGATATTAACACTTACCAAAGCTAAATTTGTCAGTGGACCCAATGCCAGTATGGATACCTCACCAGGATATTCAGAGACCTTATTGACTAAATATTCAGAAGCACTCTTCTCAATTTTCTTTTCTTTTGGGGGCGGCGAAGATAAATTCCCCAACCCATCAGAGCCATGAACAAAGTCAGCAACACGTGGTATTCCCCCCTGTTTCAACAATTCAACTTTCTGAGTTAGAAATAACCTTCTAGCTTATAAAACAAAGCATATGGGTTGCATATAACAAAAACCACACCACACACACACAAACCTAGCTTCAATCAAATTTATACATAAGAGCATCCCAGAACTAGTAAAGTAACATCTAAAGGTACTACATGCAGTTTTTCATGACAAATATGTATGCACCACTGGATCAATGGTAAAGGTCTTCCTTGAAGCATTAGTCATGTGCTTATTTGTTGAACACTTGGTCTTGGGTCCAAGTCCTAGAAAGAGCCTCTTTGTTAATAGAGGGTAAGGTGTACATTTGACCAGAGCTTTGTACACTAGGTACAGCCTTTTTCTTTTCTTTTTCAAGGAAGTAATGGTAATAAAGACTCACATTACAGAAATGGACAATATTGAGGGTGTTCCATGTTTTAAGTATAACAAGTTGCACAGAGCAATGATGCTCAATTGGGAAAAATAAATTCAGGCTTGATTTTGAATAAGAGAGAAGCCAACCAAATTTGAAATAGCATAAAAGTGAGATTCATTAACTTCAAGACATGACTAAAAAGTGGGAGTGGCAAACAATTAAGCAGCACCCAAGAGAAAATACACAAAACCTGTGAACAAATTTGGTGAAAGTAGTTAAAGATTGCAGTCATAAGCAGTAAAGCTTCATTACCTTTAGAGGTTCAGAACTGCCTTCTGCAACAGGGATATCCGGACGCCCTGCCATCTCACACTATCCTTTAACACATTGAATTAAAAATTTAATCATAAACATGTCACAATGTTTTTAAGCATATAACGTACTATTAAGAAAAGGAAATTTTGGTTAAGCTGAAGAGAACTTGTATTGCAGCCAACGTATACTTACCAAGAGCAAAGCATTCCGTGTGGCGCCTGCCGTACTGACATTACCAAATATTGAAGTCAAACCTAACACCTCCACCTCAGGTGTTTGAAACGCCATAAAGATAGCCATGCTGTCATCTGAAAACCAAAACATCTGAACATCGTAAGAGTCCGAAAGAAATATTTACAATAATGGATTCCTAAACGTTTGACAAAGCCTCATCTGTAGCGAACGAGAAAGAAAAAGCCAACTATTATTTTCATTCCCCAATCAATTGACCGGATCATAAGATCAAACAGGTCGAACTGCAAGAAACTGAGCAGTACGGCCTTCTTATAGAGAGAACCGATGGTCTTATCCTTTATTCTACAGTAACGTTAAAGATGGAGGTAAGAGGACAGGACGATTCAGGGATTCAGGTGGAGAATTTTTAAAAACCGAAAATCTAAACAAGAAACTTTATAGAAACGAAATTAAAAAGAGAGAAGCGTGCGAGAACAAGTGCATTGAAGTAAGTTCACAGTATAGACTATAGTCCATCTTGAAGCGAAAAAGGCAAGCAAACGAAGAGAGAGAAAAGAGATCCAGATGGAATGACGGAAGAAAGAAGTTTACCAATTCCTGGATCAGTATCAATGATGATCTTCTCAGGTTTCGAGTTTATTGAGTCCGCTATATTGTGAGAATTCGACATAACTGACTCCATCTCGACAAAAAGCAAAAAAGACGAATCGAAAGGAATTGGATGGAAAAGGCTTGCTCTGCTCTCGCAGAGGAAAACGAAAGACGAAGAAGATTTATTCAAAGGCCGACAAGGTACCCTTCCAGCCTCTCTCGTTGAAGCTTTCGTAAACCTTCGACGCCGATCTCGTTTACCTACAGCAGGTGCAGCTGCTGCCCTTCCCTTCCTTATCGTTTGAAGTTCCTCCGTCTTCTTGCCCTCTCCGTCGACCTGTACTTATATGTGTCAGGGGAGGAAGAGAAACAAACCTCCACCCATCCCATCAGTCTGGTAAGGAGGGGTAGATGGCGGATGAGGTCCCTCCTCCGTCGAATAAGGAGAGGACACGTGCACCTATCCGACGAGGCTACACATAATGGAGCATATGCATAATATAGAAAGTGGCAGATTCTTTTGTTTTTTGTCGTAAGCAAATTTGTAGACTCTCGAGATGAATTTTATAGCGTAGATCGTCACTACCCAAGATCCATTCGACCAATTTTGTAATTTTGCATGCTCATGTGATGTTGCATTTACATTATTTTACGTGAATATATGTCATACTATTTTATGTAAATGTAGAAGGATAGTCTTACTCTAACCAGAGAGATGGGTGGAGCAGATCTGAAATTGAATCCTATGGCGTGTTACGTATTTCATGAAGACAAAGAGCGTGATTGATTCTCTTACTTTGAAGTTTAGTAACAGAAAAATATTCTCTTACTTAAAAGACTTAAAAAAATATTTTTATTTATTTCATTTAAAGGGATCATTTAGTCTATTTTTTGTGAATGTATGAGTCATATTCACAAGTCAAGTCAAAAAAATTTGATTAAATGAAAAAAAAAAAAACTTGCAAACCTAACCTTAATATTTTAATATGATGTAAGGACACACATCACCCGTCTACAAGAAAATAAATAAATAAAATAAGGCATTAAAAATAAGAAAAAGAAGTTGTGTATTATGAGTGTTGGAAACGTTGATCAAATTCCACTCCTTTTGCTGTTTTATCTTTTTATTTTGACCACCTAATTTTCTAGTTTCACCTACACCAATAAATTATTATTCTTAAAGTGGAAAAGTTTTCTTTTTTTAGGGCTTTTTTGGTTTTAAATTTTATTCTCTAATTTACTTATTTAAAATATAAAAGAAATCAATCCAAAATTTTATTTGTAGTAAAAAAAAATCTGATAATTTATGTTTGAAATTAATTATAAAATTAAAAAACAAGCTTGAAATACGGCACCTCTTGTCCAATCTTGATATCGTTGAAATACAATGTCTTTTTGTATGATTTTGCCATTGCACCGATCTCCTTCATAGTCTCTTGCATCTAGTGTCAACTGAACATGAAGGTTCTTCTTAATTTGTTATCTATTAGTTTGTTTTGACCAACATAGAAAACTACACTTTCATAAAGCCTACTCATTATGAGCTTCACCCTTTAGAACTCAAAGCTAATGAGATCGAATGGTAGAGTTGTTTTAAATGAATCTTACTTTACTTGGTCTAGTCATCTGGAGATTGATTGGTAGGGTTTTCATTTTTTAAATGAATCTTACTTTACTTGATCTAGTCATTAGACATTGAAAATGCTTCAAGTTAAAGACTCTAAGAGCGGAAAAGATGACCCAGACTCCAAAGCGTTCTTGTCAATAGAGAAGAAGACCAATGTTTGTGATGATGAATCAATCGATTACCCACACGAGGCACTACAATCTCTCGTCAAACAATCTTCTCCAACGACCACTTTAAATGGCATCAATACATAGATAAAAGATGAAAAGTGATTGTTTGCTCTTCATTACGATTTGTGTTAAGGCTGTGAAAGACGAAACAATGCTAGGTTTACATTTTAGATATAGTTTTACTATTATATCCTCAATAGATTATTTGGACTGAAACATCTGCTGCAAAAATCACTGGAATGAGTGTATGGCTTGGTTTAATTTTTATTTTTCTTTAAATAAAATTAAGTTTCAGGATGTCAAACACAAACAAAAATGAAAGATTTTCAGAAAATGTGAACAAAAAAATTGATACAAGCCTTAATCACCTATACTTTCTTTTCATATATTGGGAAAATCATTTATTACTGCTATAAAAGGTTGATGGAATCATGATCCTAGTTACTCTGACCAGGAAAGAAATGTTTTATTTTTACCCTCTGGAGGGGGCTGACATAGTTAGTAGATATTTTGTAAAAAAGTAAAATAAAATTTGCAGATAGTTTAAAACAAAAAGCAAACAATAATATAGTAAAACCGTTGATGGACCCACCTCCAATTTGATCATTCCCTAACATGGCAAAGGGTGTCAATGTGCATTATATTATTATATACTTATAATGTTTGTTTGTATAAAATCATATTGAATAAATTTAATATGGAGTTAGTACAAAATAATTGTAAAAAACAAATAATGAACCTGCACCATATTGGATAAATGTACCAAATACTACTAAAATATTTAATATAATATTAATAATATGCAGTGTACTATAGGATTCACAAAGGTGCTTTGCAGAGGAATTTTATCACGTGTATACCATTAATATCCCTTTGAATGAAGGATATGTGTCCATCAATCACATTTAAAGGTTAATATTAAATTAAAATAAATAAATAAATCTATCTTCTAAATTTTACCTCAATCTTTGGATGTACTGGTGTTCTTCATTTAGAGAGAAAATACATGGATGTAAAGGATGGGGTCAATGGGGATAATACATATACCTCGATAAAAGTCAAACCCACGGCCTCCTCATTAAAATGGGTTGGGCTTACCGCTAGAACAATCTTATGGTGGCATTTTAATAATAACATGGTAGATATGTTGTCGAAATGAACGTCTAACAATGGCTCACGAATTTGTGTTCCGAAAATACATATAAGAAAGAAAAGCTTCTTCATTTTTAATGTCATAGAAGTTGTTCCCTAATGAATTTCAGATAATAAAAAAATATATTTGTTCGAAAAACTCCCATCAATATATTTGTTAAATGAATAAATATCATAGAATATATATATCACATATAAATGGCATAAATTTTAATTAAGATAATAAATATATAATGATTAGTATATGAAGACAATGAACAAAGTAAACGGACGGGAGATGTAGTAGGAAAGCCTGAGGATAATGTTAAAGCACAAAATTTTCTATATCCATCTTGATTGAACTACTGATCATGCTAAGAGAGAGATCTTGCACGCTTAACATATGAGTACCAAGATCATTTCACGATAATAGGTCATTTTGCTCATGCTACGTACAATAAGGATGAAGACTTTTCAACACCTCTAGAGAGGATCATCACACCTTTCGCCTTATGACATATATGAGAAAGGCTAGCCACCCCTTTCCAAGTTCGACATAAATGCATGACATTAACCAAAGTAAATATTGACCTTACTAATTAGTCCCTCTTCTAATTAATGCATAACCACCCAATCCTGCATGGTTAACTAAGCAAATCAATCAATCTTCATTGTAATCAACAAAGTCCAAGAAGTTGCTTTCATCCTGAAGCAATGAATCAATCAATCTTTGAATCAGCAACAATAATTCTCCAGCTATCAAAATTTTGATGAAACCAAAATGCTAAAAACTTTACTCTTACCATACGATAGAATTAATTAAAAGAGGAGATTCAAATAATCAAATTAACCCACAAGCACCTAAATTTCCTGAGTTTGTCTTGGGTTTTTGTATGTTTCGTTTTAAAATGTTTTTGGGTACCTTCACTCCATAGATGTAAAATTTTATATTTTGAAAAATATTTCAAATAATTTTTTCACATAAAATAAACATTTGATCATGTTTCAAATTTCAATGTGACTTTCTTTTTAGTACAAATATTTGTCCCAGACAAATAGAGCCTGGGCAACATTGACTCTCACAAACCAGTCAAAATCCATGAATTTCCCTTGGTAACAAATCAACATTTAGTTTTGAAAACTGTAGAGTAATTCTTAACAATCTCATAAAAATATTTGTTCTAATGCAATTTCTAGTAAAACAAATACACTTTTGGGGGCGCGGAGTGGGGGTTAAAGTGCGGTGTCCAATCTCATTTGTTAGATTTTCGACAAAAGAGGAAAATATGAAAAATAGTTTCAACCCCTAGTAGAAAAAAAAAATCTCTTCACCTAAATTATATTTTACAAAACTCTAATATGTTCTTTCTCATTTTTTTTATACAAATTAGATAAATCTCATTTTCACTATGGAAAGGAATGTCAAAGAATTTTCTGCTCACTGATTTTTTTAATTTTTGTAATCTAAGTCGAGAATATTATATTAATAAAACATTAATCTAAATACAGAGCTAATAACGAAAAACCGTCTACTCTCCATTTCTTCATCAACTATTTTGTAAAATTTGTCGGGCAAACCATTCGTGTCAAGCCGTTCCTTTTGTGATTTTCTATTTTCATTTTTATTAGTCTTTCATTTCTCGACTTCTCTATCATTTAAGAAAGTACGTTTCCTTGTATGTTTTTTTTTTTTTTTTTGTGCCAACCCTTGTATGCTTGTTAAATAACTTATTTCTTTGATAAAATAACAATAAATGCAATAGTAAGATACGTAGCGTAAAATAGTTATAAAGCTAGTCACATTCTCTATCTTAAGTGGTTAGACAAACCCATCATAAATGGCTAGGGTGCTACCACGTATGCTAATTTGGTTTAATGAATCCACATCACCACCTTCACGTCTCTTCAACCGTCCATCTTATCAACAATCATAAGTGAATCTTCTTCTGAGAGTGGCGAAAGAATATGTTATCTTCTGTGGTTCTAACTTTGAAATTTGCTTCAATGAGCACTGAGCTGTCTAAAATACAGATCTAAAGTGGTGGTCAAGATTCACTCTCGATCACCCATTTTGTTTTGTTTTTTTCTTAATGGCGTAGTTCAAAAAGTTAAAGAAAAAAATCCCAAAACGAGTGAATCTCGACCATGAAAAGTGATCATACCAATAGCAGCTCAGTGTTGCATGTTTCTACTCCGAGAATGAAGGATCCCACCTCCCCAACTCTTGTTTTATTGCAAATGGTCGTTGAAAGAAAAAGAAAATAATCTGTTTGTGTACGTAAATTCAAATGCAGTTCGGAGTTGCCATGAAAAGAAAATGCAATAAGGCAAAGGTGGGACCCTAAAGAATCTATTATTTCTTTCAACTGTGTTTCTTATCCTTTGTAAACCCCCTTCCTCTCGAGCTCTACTTGGGTACTGCGTAATAAATGCACAGTACTATCAGTTTAGATCAAAATTTGTGATCAAGACAAAATCTCCAACGTGTGTTTTGCAATTGAACTTTTATCAAAAAAAAATCACTTGCTCGAAATGAGTAGTCAAAATTTTGTCTCAACTACACGTTTCAATTTAGATCGTAGATTGCAAAGTGTTGCTGCACTGAAGCAATTTCCTCCCTCTCATAAGGAAGAGGAGAGGAAAGGTTAGGTGGGTGGCCTATTTCTTTCGGAAACCCTGGCAAACTCAACCCCCTTTGAAAATTACATGCATCCATTGAATCAAACCATTTTTGTACAAATCTTCAGACATTTTCTGCTTATGAATGCCCCACCAAGCTACCACACGTATAAATGATTCCAAGTTGGAGCAGACATACACAAAAACTCTCAGCATTTTCTCCTCTCTCTCTCCCTTCTCTCTGATTCAATTAAGCTGCATGTATGAACCGAATCCTCTGTGTGGCCTGACCCCACTTGGGTTATAGGATAGTCAAGCTAAATCCAGGAGGAAATGAGCCTTTCAGTGAATGATCACTATTCTCAGGTGCCTCCGGGCTTCCGATTTCACCCAACTGAGGAGGAGCTACTTCACTGCTACTTGAGAAAGAAAGTGGCTCATGAGAAGACCGACCTGGATGTCATGAGGGACATCGACCTTAACAAGCTCGAGCCATGGGATATTCAAGGTTTAATTTAATTTCTCCCCAGATATTATGTAACTAACTTCTTGAATTTGCTCCTCAGACTCTCTGATTACTGATTATCCATATATAGCATATGTTCATGTCTTCCTTACCTGTTCATTGTGGACTGCTTGTATTAACAGAGAAGTGCAAGGTAGGTTCCATTCAGAATGATTGGTACTTCTTCAGTCACAAAGACAAGAAGTACCCAACCGGAACCCGAACGAATCGAGCAACGGCTGCCGGCTTCTGGAAAGCTACAGGGCGTGATAAGGCCATTTACAGCAGCTGTAAGCGTATTGGAATGCGGAAGACGCTCGTCTTCTATAAAGGTCGAGCTCCATATGGTCAGAAATCCGATTGGATCATGCATGAGTACAGGCTAGATAATCAACAAAAAGCCTCCTATTCCTCTGGTCTTAGCGTACGTTTTTTTTTTTCATTACTGTGGTCATGCTTAGATTCTAGGGATCTCTGCTTCTTTTGTTTCAATTCATTACTTAGAATCCCTAGAAGGCCCAAACACATCTTTACTTTCCCTCGCTACCTGTATGTAAAATCCAGGTATGGAAGTCGAGTGGGCAAGCCACACAGGAAGAAGAGTGGGTGGTTTGCCATATGTTTAAGAAGAGGAAGTACCATAAAGCTAAAGACATCCCGAAAAGCTCTGCCATCACCATAGAAGCAAAGACACAGATTGATGGTGCCTTGGACCAGATTTTTCAGTACATGGGAGGGAGTTACAAGCAGGAGAATGAAGCAATCATGAATAATAATGATCTCAACATCCACACCATCACAGCCACTAGCACCGACTACAACAGTAACCACGGCAACATGAGGTTTCTAAGGCCGACAGAAATAAATACCAATAATGGACCTCAGGAAAGACTCATGCACCTTTCAGCACTGGTGAGTGAAAACTGTGGCAGCCAGGCTTGTTACCCGTTAATGGATGATGATGGACAGATGTTGCTTGACGCTGCCCTTGGTGGAGGAGGAGGATGCACTGGGCATCTCAATCCGGTTTACCACTCTGAGCTGGGGTGGAGTGATTGGGCAGCCTTAGATCGGCTGGTTGCCTCTCACCTGAATGGCCAAGTAGAGACTTGCAACGCTCGCAAGCACCTAGCCTGTTTGAACGAGAGAACCATGATCTTCTCTTCACCCGCACCTCTACTCCCTCGTGAGAACGATGATGATCAAGGTGGTCTTCTCCCTTCAACACAGCTTCGCTCCTCCAACCCTTCCACCACCATCTTCAATACATCACGTCATAACACCAACGACTACAATAGCGAAATCAATCTATGGAACTTCATCAAATCACCATCATCTTCATCCGACCCACTCTGTCATGTGTCAAACACTTCTTGGTAACCAAATACTCCCAAAAATCCAGAGTGGAATCTTATACCAGCTTCCCAAAGTCAAGCTGTATGTATATGAGTGGGAAGGATTAGATCGTATGCGAGTCTATATCTTCTATTCTCACGGGTAGAGGACTGTCATTCTTATACTTTCTTATCACAAAGTCAGTAAGAGGTCTACCTCTGAGTACTGACAAAATGAACTAGAAGCGAGCTTCTTCCTAAACGTATGGTAGAAAGGTGTAAAAAGTACAGTCCTCTAGCCTTGCAAATGGAAAAGCTAGCTCACTTGTGTGTAGAAAATAATACTCCTCTAATTAAATAATGAGGATATCAGAATTCCAAATTGGTGTGGCATTGTTTAAGTCTCAACCATTTGCTTTTGCTTTATTTATGAACCACCCAATCTTGTTAAGCTAGTGCCACTAATGTGGTGGTGCTAGTGGTGTCCTTCTAAGATGCCGTGTGAATTTCATCAAATCTTAACCGCTCAAAACATCATATATACAAATAACCAACTTAAGTCAAAACAAACTGGTTTTTCGTTAAAAGAAACTAAACCATATTTTGAGTGATTGAGATTTAATAGAATCCACATGGTCTCCATCCAATGCGGGCACCACCATGTCAACAGCACTAGCCTTGCAACATACCTATAAAATCTCTTGTAAGAGACTTGTCATGAGTTACTTTTGGGTGGTAAAAATGTATGGGGTTGGCTGACTTGGGTCCATGGCTCCATGGTTCCAACTCGTGCACTTGCTCTTGCTATCTCACCAAGCTTTGATCATCGATCGAGCAAGGGTCAACGATGGCTCTTGTGCTACATATCTACGTTCTCCCCTCCATTTTGAAACTTACCATCTAGTCGCTGACAGTCAGAAATTTTGCTTAACGATCATGCGCATGACTGAATCAAAATCGCTCCCTAACACATCCATTGAAGATCATGACTTCACACATGATCATATGTAGTCTACACATATGAGAGGCTCGGGAAGACATCAGATATCTAGTAAGTTCCCAAGCCCCCGGTAGATAGGAAATACTTTGTCAATGCAGGGTTGGTACAATGGTAAGATCCATACTTCTCATTAAAGAGGTCATGGGTTCGACCCTTGTGGACGACAAAGCTCCCCCTTGAGGATGTAATCGAGGTGCGCGCAAGCTAGTCCGGATGAACCTCAAACTTTGAGTTGATTGTCACAGGTAGCACATCCACCTTACCAAATCTCAAGCAAGCCCCAAGCAGCCTTAAGTAAGTCATGCATCACGCCACAGCTTCAAGGACTTTGCACGCATTTCAGGGGTATTTTAGTCCTCCAACATTTTGTGTGAAAAATCTGGGAGTCATGAATAAAATTCGAAGCGAATCCCGGACTAAAATTGTCTGCGGTGCTCCAAGTAGTGGCCATCCAATGGCAGCCACCCAATGAGCACCACGTGGTCATAAATAAATCCTGGCCATTGATTTTCAAATCACATCTTAATTTGTAAACCAATAAAATGGCCGGTTCATTAGACCAACCCTCAACCACGATTCAAAAGAAAACCTAACCGATTCTCTTCCCACGACGTCCCTGCCATCGTGATCTCCTGCCGATGGAGACCTTGGAGATGAACTTGAACCTGTCTTGTTTTCCTCCGGAGGAAAAAAGATCTTGAACTTGACTCAGCCTCGAGATGTTACGCAAAAGATCCAAAACAATTGATTGTGAAAGTGCTCTCTCTCTCTCATCTACCAAAAAAAAAAGAAAGTGCTCTCTTACTCCCCACATCTTTGTTTACACTTTAAAATTCTCCATTTTTAGTTTATTGAACAAGGAAAGCTGTTAATTTTGAAGTTGTCGAAGAGGATACAACATTCCAAACGAGGAAACAAGAAACAACGCCTTACTTCACGTTTCCTTCTCTCTTCGGTTTTGAGAATCTTGCACGCCCGCAATGACAAAAATGGGTTGATTGTATTAGAGGTTCGGATTTTCAAATGGAATCTAACAGGAACAGCGGCAACTTGGGTAATTGATCGATTCCTTCCTCAAAGTTCAGGTCCCAAAAAGGGAAAAAAAATTTATTAAATATTTGATTCTTGAGTATCCCAGCTATGTATTCAAAATCAAGAAAAATGGCACCCAAATCATGCGTCTCTGTCTCTTCCCTTTCTCTTCTCAAGTTAGATTTCATGGTTAAATATTTGGATGATTCAGTTTTCATTTCAAAACCAGATTGAAGCGGTTAAGGCAATCGGAACTTTTACAAGAGTATGCGGACCATAGGAGAGCAGAATTAGGTAAGGAGGAAGGAAATGAATTGGTGGGAAGCAACAAAGGTGGTAGGAGAGAAGCAATTCCGACGACAACGAGAAAGAGAGGGTATAGATGAGAGGCATTTTGAGTCAATCTAAGTTTCGTATTTTTTTTTTTCGTCAGTCATGGTTGGAGGTTGATCCCGGTCTTATCAATTTACAAGTGAAAATGTGTATATTTGAAATCAATGGTCATAATTTATTTATGGCCACGTAGCGGGCCCGCGGCCGCTGGATGACCTCTACTTGGAGTGCCGCATGCACGAATCCCAACTACCAATTACATCCCAAAACGGATTTTGTTTGGCAGCAGTGCCACGTTGGCACTGCTCCAAGCAGTGAACGGTTTAGATGACAAATTGAGTCTTAGATTAAATCATTGTCATTGTTTTTTCCCATGTACAACAAAACAAACTTTAAGTGGTAACAGACCCGGTTCCTAAACTCTAATTGAAAAAAAGAATCTTCTTCCTTACGAATCGTTGTACTCTGCAGATTGATGAGAAACTGCAATAACGCCGATCTTCAATCTGGTTACTGCTTGATATCTTCGGCCAAGCACATCTGATTCTCAATTCTTCTTCCAATTCCTTGGTGGGTCTTTTGAGAAAAAATGAATGGCAAAAAAAGGCAAGCAAACTAAGAGAAAAGGAGATCGAAAAGGAAGAATGAAGTTTCGGTATCAATGATAATCTTCTCGTGAAAATTCGATATCGCCGATTCCATCTCAACAAAAAGCAAAAGTCCCTACCCCCATCCCCCCAGTCATCTCTGTATGGCTGTATCCGAAGAGAAAACTGCGCCATACATCCCTAGCCAAAACTTTCAAAAGCAACATGAAAACCCGACAGCCTAATAAACTAGCAGACACAGCAGTTGTAACTATATGGGAGTCTTTGTGACTCGTACACCGCACACCTTTTTCCTTGTAATAATCTCTAATTTTGACATATGCATTCAGAAACAAAACACATTTCATATTCTGCAACTACTAAAGAAAATTTCTGGTCTATAGAACGTTAGCCGAAGGGGTAAGACACCAAAGATCATATTCAGGAGTCCGGACTCTAAAGAGTTCCAGAGTTCCAGAAGAATCCCATCTTTCACATGCTCATTCAAAATGCATACATCCTAGCCGTTAGATTCATAAACACTCCCATCAACTCAGCTGCCTGTCTACAAAAGAAAAGAAAAAAAAGAACTAATAATAATAATAATCATTGAAAGCTCCTAAGAAATTGGCAAACAACTTAGAGAGACTAAATGATGGGGAAAGAATTTCTAAAATGGTTGTGCAGGATCCCAGTTTAGAAAACCAGTCTCCATTCGAGATTTACCTTTGGCTGGATGACCAAATACATATTTAGTATTTGTATTCACAAAATTCTGGCTTTTAACCGTCATACTTTTCACAACTGTCGAACAATCCCTACAATATCTAAAATTTGAGCTTCCCTTGCCATGCCATTACATTCTACTCCTGCATCTGCAAAAGGAAGAAGCAACTAATCAACAGAGGAAATGGAAAATCTATGTACTAGTACAATAATCGACCTGTCTCTGGATCTTAAACATGTTCATAGGAAAATATTTTAACTCTACTGTTTCATGTATTTTCTTCAGATACATCTCAAGTAATGACATTGTATATAACATCATCTTTTTGTTCATATATGTAGGAAAAATATTATACTTCCTAAATGAAACTGAAAAATTCCTCCCCAATAATTCTCGAGTCTTATAGCAGCATTATGATGAAGCCAATGCAGTAGCAACTAGCAAGTCAGTGTACCAAGGACTAGCTGCCAGGGATCACAGTCAGCAAGAAACAGTAAACCATGATCACAACAGCCAGACTCTGCAAACAAAATACAGCAAAGTATATGACACCCCTAGCGGAAAAAACCATGATCAAGAGTCAGAATCCAGCAAAGATTTAACAAGGCTGAATCATGGTGCCGGATAAGATGCAAGTTCAGCAATTACACACGTGACGTATGCCAGAATAATCAGTCTAGATGGATTCCCAGTTGAGCTTCATCAGATGAAAATAAGATGAAAATATGATGACAAGCCAAAACCGCAGATCAGGCAGGCCTTAAGGAACTTAGTATTGTACAGGAAAGAATTAAAGAATTACCAGGTAGACACCAAATCAGTAAATAACAGTCGCAGGTCCCACATTTCCTTTGGAGTTGCTAATAAGTCACATCATAAGTTAAGATTGAACTAGTATGTTTATCCAGCCAGTAGTGATTAATTAGCCTTTCATAAATCCCCATCAATGGAAATATGTCATGCAAACATATTCTTCCTACATAAGTTCATACAAACCTCCAGTAGCGAAGATCATCACCATGGCGCACTCCCAAAATGATGCCTACTTAAGGCACTTCACTAGTCTTGGGGGAACCAATAATGGGTGCCTTTGATGCATGACCTTTCGGGTTTCCAGCAGCTTGTCCAGCAGAACCCTTTGTAACGTTCTCAACTCCAACAATCGATTTCTTAATCTGCAATTGCAAAAAATAAAATTAAAAAAAGGCAACTCAAACAAATACACACAAACTACACAAGATTGACATTTGAGGAGCCAGATTTTCCCCACCCCTGAGCACACACACACACACCCTCTTACCTTGGTGAAATTACTGTTTTCAACCCTGGACTATCCTAAATTATTAACCGACCCCTCTAATTTGCAAAGTCTTCCTGATACACCCCCGCGTTAACCTCTGTCTGTTATGACTAACATGGATAGGGTTTTTTCTTCTTTTTTTTTCAGAATGCCCAAAGCAACCCTCAGGCATTTAGAATAACCTTTTACCCTCTTCTCGCTCTTCCTCCTGCAACTCCATTCATCGTTTACTACCAGCACCACCACCACTACTGCAGCTGCCACAGCCTCCTTACAGGTGTGATCATCAGAGCAAGCTTGAAGCTGCAGGCCAACCGATCTCATCCACGTGTAACAAAAGAGCAAAATGTTTTCATGTGAAGCTCCAACGTCCTCAAATAAGCAGTATTATCAAGCTTCCTGATTTGAACCAAGGGTCTAGGGTTAAGTAATTGATGCAAGCCCTAAATCTAGGGTTCGCCCTCAGGATCTTAATCATTTGAACAGCAGTAAAACTAGCATCTAGCACCATGCAATTGAAGGATTAGAGCTGGTTTGAAGGTTCTAGGGTTTTAGAAGGGGTTGGCAAGAGTTCCGGTAGGGCTAGGACTTAGGAATTGATGAGGTTCAATCCTACACCTCGCTGTAAATTTAATTTCAGAACTGAACTTTTAAGTTAGGGTTTGATAGGAATTAGGGTTTCTAGGGCTAGGGTTATAGTCAAAGGTCAAGGAGGGGTTGGGGAAGGTAATCCTAAAAGGAACCAGGCTTTGGATGCATTGTTTGAAGGTTATGAACAAAAGTACAGATAAGGTTCCTAAGGTTTGAACAAAGAAAGTGAAGTTAGTAAAGAGAATGGAAAGGACTGAGATGGGGGGTTGAAGGCAAGGGAGAGGGAGAGGAGTTTGACTCCTAATGGGGACAAGTATTGGGCTAGAGATTTGGGAGATCTAAGGATTAGGATTTAGGAGAAATTCTGGTTTTATGAATACTAACGGGGATGGGGGAAAGGAATGCTGGCGGCGGGTCACAGGAAAGGGGAGGGTGATGTGCATTTGGGATCTTTCTTTTTTTTTTTTTTTTTTTTTTTTTTTTTTTTTTTGGGGGGGGGGGGGGGGGGGAGCTGTAGTTGTAGAATTAGCGGTTTGGGGGTGGGGGAAGGGAGGTTGCATATATATGGGAGAAGAGGAGGGAAAGGCTAGGGGGGAGGAGGCTTCTTATATGTGTAGGAGATTGGGACTTGAAGAGGTTAAAATCTGCAGAAAGTCCTCACACACCAGCAGCCATAAGTCCTTCTTTAGGGAACCCACAACTCCAACTCCTTGCAATTCAACTCAAAGTTTACTAATCATACAATCTGTCTTTTACAAGCTTGAGAGGCTTTATCTATAGCATTAAATGGGTGTAATCACATTAGGACTCAACATAAGATGGTGACTCTAACTAGACTTGAGACTCACATTTAAACAAGGACTCAATCATAACTCATCCAAGGACGGTTCTGCAAAATTGAAGTAGAAACGGATCTAGTAAGAACTAAGAAGTGGATTGCAACTAAGGGAACCCCTTTCTAATTGGGAATCCTAACCTAAATGGGACTCTTCAAAAACTTGTCCTAAATTCAACCAAATTTAAAAACAAAAGTAGATTTGTGATGCTACTAACATACTAAATCCAACAAAACCCTAATTTGATTCTACTATAATAATGCAAAATTACCAAAATACCCCTTGTTTTACTAGTCATAGGGTGTTGGCCTATCACCCTAGACCTTATTTCGACCCTAATTCTAGTTCACATCACTTCCGAAGATGCACTCTCTTTCTCAAGGTGATGAAAGAAACTACAGCAGTATCAATGTTGAGATTTGAGATGGATGCTGCGTAGTTTCTATTTTAGAGAAAATTTGTGTTGAAAGAATTGAATGAATCCTAACTTGTTTGAATGACACAGCAGGAGCTTTATTTATACTTGAAACTTACCAAACACAAAACAAAGTAAATCTTCCCAATGTGGGAAAAAGATTCTAGTAAATCTAATTCCAATAAGGAAAGAACAATAAAGGAAAGTAAACTAGCTACTCGAATAAACTAGATCACCCAGATTGATCTTGTCTTTTGACACTCCCCCTCAAGTTGGATCATAGATATTTATCATGCCCAACTAGCCAATAATACCACTGAACACCTTGGTACTCAACCTCTTTGTAAGCACATTAGCCCTTGAGTGTTTGAGGTAACAAAAGTGATACGAATCAACCCAACCTCAAGTTTTTCTTTGATGAAATGCCTATCAATCTCCACATGCTTGGTCCTGTCATGTTGTATTGGATTGTGAGCTATATTGATTGTCTGAGGTAACAACTGTATAGGAGCCTCTAACTCTGACCCAATTTCCCAAAGCAACCCTTTTAGGCATAGTACCTCACAAACTCCCTAAGCAATTGCCCTAAGCTCAACCTCAACACTAGACCTCGTAACCCCAGCCTTTTTCTTGCTCCTCCAAGTCATTAAGTTACTTCCCACATATACACAATATCTAGAGGTAGACCTCCTATCATCCGAACATCCTGCCTAGCTTGCATCTTTATACACCTCAATCTTCAAGTGCATGGTAGAAGATCACGCTTAAGAATGAGATCTCACTTCCTTGAAAAACCAAGATCTCAACCATCTTGGCGAGGTCTCAGTCGAGATATATAATTTTTTTGCGTCAACTCGGTGGCCCATCTCGGTGGGTTTTAAATTTTAGGGTCCCAATTGGGTTGAAACTTGGTATTTTGTCTATTTAAGGCCTTTTGAATACATTGGGTGGCCTTGGATTTGTCAGAAAACAACCCTATGTATGATTTCTAAGTCTACCCATAATGTGAAACCGAAATGTTGTAGGATTAGGGAATGCAAGGTTATACATGTAATATAACCTTTAAGTCATATAAATGAAAATCAAGTGTATCAAATGCATCAAGTAACCTAAATGTTATCAAAATTCCATCTATATGAGTATCACAATCTCAATTTTCAAGAATAGAATAACAAAATTATACAACCATTAGAAGTTCTATATAAGTCATTAAATCATAAGTTCATAAGACAAGCAAAAAATGATTGATCTTCCTTCAATGTTATAGATGTGCTAAGGGTAGTTGCAAGTGAAAATCCAGTCGAAATCCAAAAAAAAAAAAGGCAAAAATTGAGAGTTCTAGCGAGATCCATGGCGAGATATGGCAAAATATAGCAAGTTATAGTGAGATATGACAAGATATGGCAAGATCTCAAGAGATATATCCCAACTCTCTGCTCTCAACCTCTATCTCGTCTCACTTATGTGAAAAAATGAGATATCTTGTGAGATCTCCCACCATGTTCAAGTGTCCATGAGCTGATATCAAAATGCCTTTTCTTGGAGTGGCCTTCAAGTACCTCAAGATACATATACCGTGTCAAAGTGAGAGGAGTAGGAACAATGCATATATTGGCTAACAAGACTGATTGCAAATGTAATGTATGGCTTGGTATGAGACAGATAGATCAACTTTCCCACCAACTTTTGATACCTTATCTTGTCAATTGGTTCTCCTCTATTTGCCTTCAAGTGTAGGTTAGGCTCAATAGGAGTCTCAACAAGTTTACACCCCTAGCATCCCAGTTTCCTCGAGAAGATACATTATATACTTCCTCTAAGAAAAACACACCACTGGCAAAATATGCCAACTCAAGCCCTAGGAAATATCTAAGCTTCCCCATATATTTGACCTCAAATTAAGTTCTTAAAAAGGTCTTCAATGCTAAAATCTCATCCTTGTTACTGTCTGTGATCACAAAATCATCTTGATATACTAGAAGGACAATAGTGTGGGAACCATCTCTGTTAATGAACAAAGTTTAGTCTACATTGCTCTACTTATAGCCATTAGAGATCATGGCTTTATGGAACCTTCCGAACCATGCTCTTGGAGATTGCTTCAACCCATATGACACCCTCTTCAACTTGGAGATTGTTTCAGCCCATATGCCCTCTTCAACTTGAACACGTCCCTATGAGTCTTGGAAGTAGAATACCCAGGTGGCACATCTATGTAATCCTCCTCTTGGAGTTCTCTATGTAAAGCATCCTCCATAATCTAATTGGTGTGGACTCCACCTAGAATATAAAGATGAGGAGAAGAAGTACTCTCTCCTGATGGCCAAGTTGTAGTTGGTCTACTCTCCCAAAAAGATAATGGTGAAATAGCATTCTAGGCGATATATAGAGTAGGTTGAGCAAAAATGCAATAGTCTCCCACAAAAGTTAGAACCCTCACTAACATTACTCGAGTCTCAATCTCAAAGCCTCTTCTAAAGAAGCTCGTTGTTTGTAGACAATTGTGCAACTTTTACTCTTTATTCATTGCACATGACAGAATAGTCCGAACTATGTTCATCTTGGCAACAAGGGCAAATGTCTCCTAATAGTCATTGCCATAAGTCTAAGTAAAGCCCTTTGGCCACCAATCTTGCCTTCTACCACTCAACAATCCCATCTGCCTTGTACTTAATCATGAACACCCATTTGCACCCAATAGTCACGCTTTCCTGCAAGCAGTCACCAATTCCCAAGTTTTGTTTTTCTCTAGAACTCACATTTCCTCATCTGTTATGTTGTGACTCAAATTCTTGTACCTGATTTCAAAAATGGACCGACACCAACATATTTTGATGGGCGACCCGAATGACCCATCTTTGGTGGAAGTGAATGACTTGAACAACCCAATTATATATATATATATTGAGAGGTTTAGGAATTTTTAGGGTTTGGCGTGAGTGTTCTTGTAACGCCGTTCTTGGTGATTGGTTATGAGATCTCCTTATGTTCTTCTTCAATATAGTGAAAAACTCTTCTTCTCCTCCCGTGAACGTAGCATACCGCATTGGTGTATAAACCACGCTAAATCTATGTGTGTTTTCATTTTGTTTCTATTTCAATTCGCTATTTCATGATGTTTATTTTAACAACACCCATAGCTTCTTTCCAGTTTGAGTGAGAGAATGTTTCCTGCCAAGTATTAGGTACAGAAGTAGAGGACACGGGGGAAATGAAACTTTGAAATTCAGGGATAGGGACTGGTGTGAAACATAACTGGAAAATAGGATGTTTGGTGCAAATCCATGGATGCTTTCTCAATGCAATTAGTAATTCCAAAATAGAATCAAAAGAAGGGCCAAAGACAAACTCACCTGGAGGAACAAATTCTTCCGGAATAGGAACCGAAGCTTCCAACTGGCTCAGTTCAGAAGGGGTCACTCACTTCTTTCTTCAATGGGTCTTAAGAGGTCTAGGCTCCCCTTGCACATCATCCACTAGCTGTTCTTATTCGCTCACTCCATCTTCCAAAGGAGGATCATCTGCAGGAATCTCACGAGATGTATCGAAAGGAGGAATCAACATTGGAACCTCTTCACTAAGATTCTCCCCTTAAAGAGGTGTAGGGGGGAAAAAGGAACCTATTCCTAGAACACAACATCTATAAAGGCAAAGAGACGATGAGAATCAAGATGATAACACCTATACCTAGGGGTGTCAATTTGCAACCCGAACTATTAAAACTCAACCGAATCGGCCCATTATAGGCTAAACCATATCTTAATGGGTTGTGTTTGGACTGAGGGGGGCAAAGCCCAAACGGTTTAGGCTGATTCGGGCCAGCCTGTGTGCCCGTTAGTTCTAATAAAATATAGTTTTGGAGAGGTTTTAGTGGACTAGTTCTACTAAGCCCACGAGTGAGTGGGGAGGGGGTGGAGGTCTTAGTTTTCTACTAAGATATAGTTTTAGCAATAGAGTTTTCTATTCAATAGCATCCACATTTATGAAATATCCATAGATTCAATTTTGAGCTTCAGTTCTCTAATATATTTCAAGTTCAACTTACACTGAGTGCCAACAAAATACCTTTAGCTTCAATCGTTTTCTATTTTATGCTTAAAATTTATTGTTGAGACTGAATGACAATATTTTGTAATGGTCTCAAAACCATCCCAACCCAAATCCAAACCTTTAGGCAACCTGAACCCAACACCAAACCGAAACTGTTATTTTGGAAATGGGTTGTGTTTGGGCTTGTTGTTTTCAGCCCAAAACCGTTAAGCCCAAACCAAAACCACATCGTTGACACCCTTACTTATACCCCTTTTGTGTAGGAGGATAACCCAAGAAAATACACCATAACGCACAAGAATCCAACTTACCATGAACATGGTGGTTTCAGACAAAGGCAACACAGCCAAAAACCTTAGATGGCATTGTAAAGGCTACTTTCCCTAAAAGAACCTAGAGGGGGCAGCGTTGGCCTAAGATTCAGGAAGGCATTCGGTTAATCAGATATGTTGCAGTAAGAATCGCATCACATAGTAAACATAAGGGAACATGATACCTCAAGAAGATTTCTATTCTTGCGTTTGGCAACCCCATTTTAAGGTGGAGTATCGACACAACTAGTTTGGTGTATGATGTCACGGTTAGCCAGGTAAGAAAGGAATGCACCACCCAAGTACTCAGTCCCAGTATCTGACTTTTATTTTTTGCGGACAAAATATTATGTCTTCTTGATTTCTTGTGATTTTCCTATTTTATGGATAGAATATTCTATCCAGGATATTGTAATTGCAGCCTATAAATAAAGTGCCTACGATTTTGGGAAGCCTGTCTAGAATCACAAAGAGTTCTCCTCCCACTTGTTCGCTTTCATCTTCTCTTTCTTCCTTCTCCATTCTTGCTTCTGGTTTAATTAGTAGAGTTAGATTTCCCACAACCAGAAATATTCTCTTTGTTATCGAAGGGCAATGTTATCAAGAAGCCACAGGCCCAAAACAGCATCCGATCATACATGAATGATGAACAAGTTGATTTTCAAGCAAACACCAGTTCATCGAAACTAGAAAACTCCACTTGTATTCTGACCAAGTACAAGTGTCCCAGAATATTATAGCTAATATGCTGAAGCATGAAACGACCATCTAACACCATCATCATCACAAAGTTGTTTCATTCAACTGATTTATCTGCAGGATAACATCGGTAAGCTCTGTCTTTCAAATCCCTCAGCTTGCACGTTGGAATTCTTGGTTCAGAAAGTTCTTCAAGTAGGCTCATCTCACGTTCATCCATGGTTTGCAACTGTTGCTACGCATGGTAGGTTGGGCCAATAGAGACCTTGTGAGCTACCTAAGCTTCTAGCTTTTCTTTGACTAGTATCATAGGTATCTAGTCAAATATCATAATCCAATGACCAAGTAGACAGTTTCTGTAATTTTCCAAGCCTGTAATTAAATCCATTTCCTGAGCTTCAGAAGAACCTTTTTGTCTGTTTTCTTTCCTTTTTTCTGTTCCTTGATGGCAGGGTTAACTGAAACAGCCTCCCAGCAAAAATTGTTGGGGTACGACTGTATAGGAAAATTACCCCCCCCCCAAAGGTGGATTGTGCTTGTGCAGAAGCCTTTGGCACCAGGTTCACCCTTTTTTTTGTTGGCAGGGTTAGAAGAACCCACTAAAGGGTCCAACACTATATCTCCATTATCGAAAATACCTTGCATATCAACAACATATGTAGCCTCTTCATCCATCTCTTCTAGCCACTCCAGTGCCGTCACTAGCTAGCAATGGAGGGAATGATATCCCTTGGGAGTTGACCATTCCTATCAGAGCTTTACCACTCAATCTGCAAGAATGAGATCAGAGCTACACTACACAAGGTGCTGGTTTTTGTGAGATGACAACTAGCCGTTGGACAAACAGAAATGACAACCAAAGAAGACTGCTCCTTTTGTTATGCTGACCCATGATACCACTCACAACTTGGTGGTGGTAATGATGGAGGAAAGATAGTTACAGATGTCGTAAATTGAAAATGAAGAAAAGGGTAGTATAGTAATTTGATTTTGATGTTTTAGTACAACAGTGAAGTTATCTTTTCAATCAAAAACTAACAGCAGGTCGACAGTTAAAGGGGGTCAGTTAGGAATTGAGCAGAGTGCATGGGGCAACAGTAACTCTGTCAAAGTACAAGAGGTATCATTGATTTCTACATAAACTAACTTTAAACTTTTCAGTGGATTAGATTAGTTTTAGATCTCCAGCTTTTCCATAAAGGATTAATGTTTTCCAAAGAGGGGGGGGGGGAGAGAATGAATCCCCTACCCATGGATATGACCCAAACCCATGGCTTTCATGAGTTAGGACTATTCTAGAGAGTTAAAGTCAACCCTCATATTATAATCATCACAGGCTATACCTAAGCCCAAGTCTAATTTAATAAGAAACTCATTGTTGAAAGGAGCTTTCCTTTATCAAGAGTTAGGTAGTGGTTAGCTAGCTGTTGGTCAATGTGTTTAATGTCCATGTCTTTAGATTGGCTATATAAAGAAACTTATGTAAAAGGATGGATCAACTCACACATCAATTGAAATCAATAGTTGTTTTGCAAGTCTTCTCTATGGAGACCACCTTGTGTTTGATCAAGGTAGATTGATGTTAAATCCAATCGATCCACCTCACACTATGAAGCCGGGGGGATACTTTGTTGTTCATATTGTACTCTCAATTCCCTCATATTGTTCCTTCAATTTCTTCATTTATTACAAAGTCAAGTTGGTGATCTATTTTCTGTTTTAGTAACTAACCAGACCTATCCATCCAATCTAAATCAAAATTGCAAGGTACCTTTGCTCAGCTCTACTTGATAATCTTAGTTACCCCTGTCTGGCCCTGGCCCCCCTATGTGTTTGCAATTCTGTCCCTACATATCATAATGTTGTTCTAAAGTTACCCCTAGGGTACCATTCTTCTCTGTTTGTCTTTGTGCTATAGATAACCTTTTGAATCTGATATTCATTCTCTATGAAGAGATCACATTTGGTTATTTTGATCCTTCAAATACAGTACTACATTAAAAGGCCAGTTGCAGCACAATAACAGAAAAGCAAAGGCCATTGGAAACTTAATAAATTAGGAACAAAATCAAAACATACTGCTGCAAGCCGCTCCTTGTGAATATCTGCTGCGAACTGATGTCATCAAAAGAAGAAAAGAAAAAGAAAAACAATCAGAAAGAAAGTTCATAGGGAAAAGGGAAGAATGAGACTCAGCATCAGAAACCATGAAGTAGACTTTAGGGCAACCATTCACCCTGGGGTAAATAGTTTACTGTTTTTCCCTTACCGGCTTCTTGTAGCACTTGATCTCATCCCCACCAAACCCAGGAAGTGCTATATTCCAATTTCTTTCTGCATTAAAATAGAAAACTGAAGACATGGGCTTATAAACCAAAGCAAGATGCCGATGGAGGGTCATATTAAATTGCTAACCTAAATGCAGAAGTACATCCTTTGCTTCTAAAGTAGCTGATTTACGATGCTTGGCCATCGAACAAGCAAATGTTGTTATCTGCTCCAATAAGGTAGATAGCAATCATAAATTAAAAATTATAGAATTCCCAAAAGCACACTGAGAACACCTTCATGTGATCCACTACCGAAATAATCTGTGCAAGAGAAACTTTTTTTCTTTTTTTTTTTTTTTTTTTTTTTGGGGGGGGGGGGGTACTGAAAAACAGCTACTGCATCATTCATTTGTTATATTATCATACAATATTAATGATACACAGTTGTGAAAATGTCTAGGTGACCTAGATGTTGGAGCTAAAAGAGTCAATAGCATCAAGGTGTCAATTCCTTAGCAACTATGATGTATATTTGATTAACCTACTATTCATTTTCCTGTGAAATATTCAAAGATCAGTCACAATGGCAAGTTGTCATGGGGCAATGATCTCTATTACCGAATAGATGACATAAGAAACAGAAGAAGACAATGTTTGTACGTAAAGTGTCAAGCACGATCTGGTCCATCTGGAGATGGGACATTACAGTTCAAGTGCAACTGACCATATAGACATGGCCTCATGCAACCTTTTACTGTATCGATCACATTACTTACTAGTTCTTTGCAAGTATAATTTTTGGCCGTTGTCCCTCGATTTATATGTAGAAGTTACACTTTAAATTGAGATAGGTTTAACATATTACCATGTATTTATCCCTTTTACTAAAAAAATTTAGCACTTATAATTATTTATCATCTCACTTTGAGTGCTGAAAGCCTGCAACAGCCTGTTAACAGTAGATCTCATCTCCTGCACAACCTCAAGATAGTAAACATAAATCTCACGGAGATCTCAGATTATATCTTGACATCGAATCGTCAAGGCTATGAAAAGGGTCTCTCTCAGTAAGATTTTGACCACGACTTGAAATCAGGCCTCTCTCACTCTGCTGTAAAGGATCACCTCCAAGTGGTTTTGGTGCATTTTTTGGGACAAATCTCACATCACTGAAGAATAAAGCTTTGAAATTTGAATTGTAGCTTTAACATCAAGATATGCAGATTCAAGGACAATTTTGGCCCAACCATAGTTGTCACGGCGACAAAGCGATGCGAGGCGGTTTTAGCTAGTTGGGGCGATCCAATTTGGACAATCCAACAGGATGATCACCAATAAATATGCATTTTAAAGCTCTACGATCCAATTTGGACAATCCAACAGGATGATCCCCAATAAAACAAATGCAAACAAAAAACACGGGGTGGAACAGGAAATAAGGAGGTATGAAGGAACAGGACAGAAAAAGGAATACTCCACATAAAATAAAAAGGCATGCGGTTTATGGTAAGACATGCCATTAAAACTTAGGGATCCTTCGTTTCAAACATCTAGAAAAGGGTGCCCTCCATCAAGTGGCGATATTTCCTTTTTGCTACACCATTGTTGTGGTGTGTCAAAAAAGGAAAACACAAGATGCATACCTTTTTAAGTCATTAACTCAAAAAATGCAGTTCAGAAGTATTCTTCTGCATCATCGCTACGTAGACTTTACATTCAAATCAAACTGGGCTTTGATTTCAGATACAAATACACAAAATGTAGAAAATAGCTCAAATCAAACTGGGCTTTGATTTACAAATACACAAAATGTAGAAAATAGCTTAAAACGACTCTTCATTAAATATAACCAAGTGACCCTGGTTAGTGACCCTAGAATGGTCATTAACAAATGTCACAAAATATATGAAACTCAACTTTAAGGAAACAGGGCAAGAGCCCCAAACATCTGAATGTAGTAATGCAAAAGGAAAAGCAGAACTATTAAGAACTCTAAGAGCATAACTCACATGGTGGAGCTTCCCGAACTGACACAACTCACATTCAAAACTAGATAAAGACTTAAAAATAGGGTCTAACTTCTTTCAACTTTTCAAGGACGGGTGACCAAGGCGACAACGAATTTAAAGAGGAGAAGCACCACCTGCACAGGCAACAGGGAACTCAGTATCCTCAAGCAAATACAACCCTTCTAACTCACGTCCTTTACCAACCGTCCTCTTCAGAACAAGACCCTTAAAAAAAAATACAAAAATCGAGTAGAAAGCATAGTTGTCAAGGCGTCACCTTGGCGTCCTGGCGGGTTTCTAGGGCCTGAGGCGATGGTCGCCTCAGGCAAAGTTCATAAGGCGGGCACCTCAGAGATGAGGCGTCTCCGAGTCGTCGATTCAGACAACTCGGTCGCCGTATTGCACTGGGCGATCACCTTATCGGGGGTTTAGAAATTGTAAATTATTTGATTCCAAATCAAAGGTGATATTTAATTTGAAACGTAGATTCTAATCGGAAAGAATCTAATGGGTGAGTTGTTATATAGGTGTTACATATTATTACACATTATCATTTGTAACATTAAATTAATTTATAAAAAAAAAAAAAAAAAAAAAGGAAAAACGAGATTATTGAAATCGATCGAAACTCAACGTCTCAACCCTAACCTCTCGCTCTCTGCTACTCTCCCTCTGCAACTCTCTTCATCTCCGACAGCGACCACCGGCGACACCAGTGACACCGGCAACAGCTAGCGTCATCACCGGCGACAGCCTTTGAAGGATTTGGACTCGTGCAACGCTCTTTCTTCTTCTTTCTACTGCAACTCCACCGTATCTCAGCCTTCTTCTTTCTTCTGCAACTCCTCCGGCGGTTGCAAGCTTGCAGCGAGTCACTCTGGACTCCATCTCAGGCCATGGTAAGTCGCCGAATACTCTTTTTTTTTCTTTCTTACTTCTGGTCACTCTACTCTTACTTCTGCTTCTTTCCCCCCTCATAGGCTCATACGAAGGCCACCGTAGTTGCAGCGGCGTCGGTCACCATCTCAAGCGACGGTATGTCGCCGGATTTGTTTTTTTTCCACCGATTGTTACAACTTGCTTTTTTTCTGGATTGGTTGTTGCATACTGCTTGGTGTATGACTGTATTATCATTGTATGTTGCTCTTTCTCTTTTTTTTCCCGCGATTTGCTCCCAAGCATGAATTTTTCAGAAGCTTGGTTGATGCACCATGTGCAAACCATTTGTTTTCAGCATAAAACAATTGAGATTGATGCTTTGTTTCCATCAACTTTGCTTCGATCAGTAAACCTTCTTCTGTGAGATCTTCTCATGGATTCAAAAATCACAGTTTATGACTGATTATGCCACAAACAGTAACAATACCCATTACCAGGGAGTGATCTACGTGAGGTTCCACCACCAAAGTTAATACATCATTTCCCAGTGAGACACCCTTGCATGATTGCTTCTGCTTTACTTGAAACCCAAAACAAAAACACAAATTAACTTCCAAATTAATTCATACCAACGTTTCTAAACATATATAATTTGATGATCACAATAGAAACTAACCTCTGCAACAGGCTCCCCTGGTTCACTCAATATCCTGTATTCTGAATTTCTGATTTGCTTGTGATGGATCCTTCTATTAACAACTGCATCGGCTGATCAGCTTCATCACCATGTACAGTAATTTTTTTAGTCATCATCTTCATCTTAAATTTTCTGATTTTTCAAAATAGAAGCTTGGTATCATTATCAATTTCATTATTGTTTTTAATTTTGGCTAATTATATGTGTATCATGTTTTTTTGTTGTAGATTTTACTAGTTATTTAAAATGATCTCAAGGCCCACAAGTGATAATCAAGCGGCTGCTCCTAGTCAGCCTATTCCTAGTGGGGGTGAAGCCTATGATCCCTCAAAAGACCCAAAGAGAAAGGCCAAGTCAAATGACCCGGGTGGAAATATGGGTATTGTCCAGATGTTGCTGATAGGAATACAGTCAGATGCAGTTTGTGCAACAAAAACTTTAAAGGAGGAATTAAAAGATTGAAGCAACATCTAGTGGGTGGATATGGGGATGTTGTGAAGTGCACCAAGACCACTGCGCAAATTGCCCAAGAGATGAATGCAGTGTTGGTGAAAAATAAAAAGAGGGTTGTTGTTACTGATTTGGATAATGAGGAGTATGATGACATTCAAATTGGAGAAGAACATCCTATTCCTGCCTCTAGGCCCTTTAGTGGAGGAACTACATTACCTAGTGTGGGGTCTGAGGTTGAGGTGTGCTCCAAGATACCAAGCTCTGGGACTACATCAAAGAAACTGAAAAGTGCCCTTAATATGGCACCAATAAGGGGTTCCATGGATATGCATATTAGATGCACTCCTGAAGAACTTGTGGAAGAAAGGAGGGCTAAGGTTGCTACTCAAACAACAATCTTGAATAGAATGAGATCTCCTGAAGAAAAGAAGCAAGTGGATAACCACATTGTTAATTGGATGTATCAGTGTGGCATTCCATTCAATGCAGTTAAAGCTAAAAGCTTTGAGGTGATGGTCGAGTCTATTGCACAATATGGTTCTAGGTATAAGCCCCCAAGTTACCATGAAGTCAGGGTGCCTTGGTTGAAGAGTGCAAAAGAAAGAACAATGGAGATGAGGTAGAAGTATGAAAAGTATTGGAGGAAGTATGGATGCACACTCATGTCTGATGGGTGGACTAACAAAAAGGGTAGGCATCTCATCAATTTTCTTGTCAATTGTCCAGAGGGAACATTCTTCCTTGGTTCTGTGGATGCATCTAGCCAAGTGCAAGATGCAAACATGCTCTTTCAGGTATTGGATAGCAAAGTTGAAGAAATTGGGGAAGAGCATGTACTTCAAGTGGTGACTGATAATGTCTCAAATTACAAAGCAGCAAGGGCATTATTAATGGAGAAGAGGACTATATTATATTGGACTCCTTGTGCAGCCCACTGCCTTGATTTGATGCTAGAGGACATTGGGAATTTGAAACAATATAAGAAAGTGATAATTCAGGGGAAGAGAATTACCACTTTCATTTATAGGCACACAAGATTGCTGGAGGCCTTGAGACAGAAGACAAATGACAGGGATCTTGTGAGGGCTACAGTGACTAGGTTTGCCACTTCATTATTGACATTGCAAAGCTTATTGAAACACAAGGATGATTTAAGGCACTTGTTCATTTCGAGAAGCCAGGAAAGAAAGTAGCTGAAACAACTTTTTCTACAGCATTTTGGCATGGTGTGGAGGATTGTATTAGAGCATCACAACCTCTTATGATTGTATTGAGGATTGTGGATGCTGATGAAAGACCCACATTGCCTGAAGTGTTTGTAGCCATGCAAGAGGCCAAGAAAAAAATAAAGGACAATTTTGAAGGCAAAGAAAGACTCTGGAAGAAAGTCATACAAATCATTGATAGGCGATGGGAGTGCCAGATGGAGAGACCTTTATATGGTGCAGCCTATTTCTTGAATCCTGGGAAGTTATACAACTTAGATGATGTAGATGATTATGAGTTGATCACTTCTCTCCAAACTTCTTTCAATGAAGTTGTTGGAAGACTAGTGCCTGATGCACATCAACAAGATAAGATATTGTCCCATGTAAGTGACTACAAGGAAGCTAGAGGTCCTTTCTCCACAGCTATGGCTATCAGACAACGTACAACTATGAGTCCTCGTAAGTTTTTACTTGTATATTTTATTTTTAGTTATACTTATTTGGTTTGTAACTCTACCTATTATGTTAATCTTTTTTTTTTTAATACTATAGTTACATGGTGGGATACACATGGAGGAATTGTTTTTGAGCTTACAAAGATTGCACGGAGGATACTAGGCCTTTGTTGTTCTTCCTCTGGTTGTGAACGGAATTGGAGCACATTTGAGTTTGTAAGTATTAAGTGATTCAAGTATTTAAAACACTTTTAAATTTAAATTTAGAAGAATGACTTGGGATTCTTTTCAATTGCTTATGAATTCAGATTCACACCAAGAAGAGGAATAGGCTAGAACATGAAAGGTTGAATGATCTAACTTTTGTTCAGTACAATCGCCGTCTTCAAGAAAGGTTCGATGAAAGGCGATTAAAGATTAGAAATTATGATCCACTACTCTTTGATGAGCTTGACTGGAGCAATGAGTGGATGGTTAATCAACCTGATGATTTAGTCCATCCTGAGGGTGATCTTACTTGGAGCACTGTTGATAGAGCTATAGGGGCATCTTCATCACTTGAGGGCCAAAATAAACTGAGGAGATGTCAACCAAGTGGATCAACATCTGGTGGAGTTAATATATGTTATTCACGTCGCAGGTCTTTGGAGAGGGTGGTTGAGGAAGAGGAACATGACTCTGAGTCTGATGGAGATATGGAAGAAGAGAAAGACTTGCATGATGATGAGAACATTGCAGATTATTTTGGTTTGAGGTCTACCTCTTTGGAGCAACAACAAGTTCAAGAAGATCTCCCACTTGCTACCAATTTACTTGATGATGATTATGACTAGCTGACTTATACTTTTCTATTGGGAATTTTGGATATGGATTGTGGATTTTTATTGGGAATTTTGGATATGGGTGTGTTGGTATATTTGGGATTTGGATTTTAGATTTTAGATATAAGTGGGATTGTTTGCTTAAATATTTAAAATTTTCTATTTAGATATAATATGCTTTGTTTCATTTTCTTCTTTTACTTGTGAGGATATTTGGCTATAGCTCAACAATGTAGAAGAGGTGGAGTTGTAGGTGATGGTGGAGGTGGAGCCATGGAGTTGTAGGTGGTGCTAGTGTTGGTGACATTTAATGAAGGTATGTTGTCTAGTGTTTATTTGTTTTGCTCATGCATCTATGTGTTTACTATTTAGTATTTAGTTACATTTTATCGTATCTTGATTCTTGTTAATGATAGTATAATACTTAAAATTTATTTAGGACCTACTATGTGTGGTTTGTAGTATGTTGGATGACTTGAGGTAGGCTAAATTGCTAATATTAGGTTTTTTTATTATATATAAGATATGTTTATAATGAATTAGTGTATGAGATGCACACTAAAACGCCTCGACCACCTCAAAAGCGCCTCGAAGGGCGCCTCATCGACTCATCGCCCCAACTAGCTAAAACCGCCTCGCCTCGCCTCATCGCCGTGACAACTATGGTAGAAAGTTATAGAATAGTTAAAAGTTTTGGTAAGCTTACCTACATACACGACATTAAACAGAAACTAGGAAGGTAGAGAATGGTTAGGTTGCACTACAGCGATGCCTTTAACTTTCGCTAAAGGCCCCATTCGCTAATGCGACAATGGAAGTAGACAAAGGTCAAGGATGAGAAACTACTTGGTACTCCAGACATATACTCAGAGGCCTAAAAATCTATAATCCAGGGATCAGAAGTAGCGGAGAGACAAGCAATCATATTACCTGACTAAAGGAAAGTAGTAGTGGAAGATGTAGCCTGTGAAATATAAAGTTGATTGCATCAACCAAGTTCTTCCTCTATCATGAATATCATCGTCCCCTCAGAAGTGTTAGACTATGGAGTATCTGTACTAGAAACTAAATTGGCATACTACTATTCCCCAGGTTTCCCATGTAACTTATAGCAAAACTTTTGAACATGACCTAGCTTACTTGACACACAGAAGCAGCTCCTTAACATAAAAAATAGTAAATTGTCTAATGGTTTGCTGCTGATCTCCTTGTCCCGTGCTACCACCACAACGACCTCTACAACCAAAATTACCACCACAACCTCCACCATTCCATGGTTGGTGTTATTATTTTCATTCTGTGACAAAAGGGTTGTAAGTGTCAATGGATGGTGTATCCTCAGAATTTTCACGTGCAACACGGAGAACACGAGCAAAAATATCGATGAGGGATGCAATAGTTTATCCTCCCGAAATCTGAGATTGAACTAAGTCATACTTTGGTCTAAGTCCACCAAGAAAACCCATAACCGCCAATTGCTCTTTTTGTTGTTGCATCTTTTTCACATCAGATGTAATGGGCAGCAAGGAACTCAAATCTGCATATGTTCATTTATAATCAGCAAAGTATTGGGTGATGGATCACCCCTTTCTCTCATATACGTAAGAATCTTGAGACAGCTCATAGATTTATACTAAGTTATTACACTCAGTATAAAACTTCTAAATATTCCCATTATTCTTTAATTCTATCAATTTGGGTTGTCAAATCAGCTATATGACTCTCCATAGAATTCAACTTTTGTCCAAAAATACGAGTATCAACTGTAATCCATGCAAAATCACTCTCAGGTGGATCTGTCAGGTGGGCCTATTGATCCCTACCAGTGAATGTAAGCTTTACAATCTTACACCACTACTGATAATTACTAACTCCATCAAGTTCCTTGTCAATAATTCTCATAGACGAGGAGAAAACAACCTCTATCTCAATCGAACTCTCTTCCTCATCAACCATTATCAAATAAGAAAATACAAGTTCAAGATGTGGTCAGAACCATAATTGTCACGGCGACGAGGCGATGCGAGGCGGTTTTAGCTAGTTGGGGCGATGAGTCGATGAGGCGCCCTCCGAGGCGCTTTTGAGGCAGTCGAGGCGTTTTAGTGTACATCTCATACATTAATTCATTATAAACATATCTTATATATAATAAAAAAAACTAATATTAGCCATTTAGCCTACCTCAAGTCATCCAACATACTACAAACCACACATAGTAGGTCCTAAATAAATTTCAAGTATCATACTATCATTAACAAGAATCAAGATACGATAAAATGTAACTAAATACTAAATAGTAAACACATAGATGCATGAGCAAAACAAATAAACACTAGACAACATACCTTCATTAAATGTCACCAACACTAGCACCACCTACAACTCCATGGCTCCACCTCCACCATCACCTACAACTCCACCTCTTCTACATTGTTGAGCTGTAGCCAAATATCCACACAAGTAAAAGAAGAAAATGAAACAAAGCATATTTTATCTAAATAGAAATTTTAAATATTTAAGCAAACAGTCCCACTTATATCTAAAATCTAAAATCCAAATCCCAAATATACCAACACACCCATATCCAAAATTCCCAATAAAAATCCACAATCCATATCCAAAATTCCCAACAGAAAAGTATCAGTCAGCTAGTCATAATCATCATCAAGTAAATTGGTAGCAAGTGGTAGATCTTCTTGAACTTGTTGTTGCTCCAAAGAGGTAGACCTCAAACCAAAATCATCTGCAATGTTCTTATCATCATGCAAATCTTCCTCTTCTTCCATGTCTCCATCAAACTCAGAGTCATGTTCCTCTTCCTCAACCACCCTCTCCAAAGACCTGCGACGTGAATAACATATATTAACTCCACCAGATGTTGATCCACTTGGTTGACATCTCCTCGGTCTATTTTGGCCCTCAAGTGATGAAGATGCCCATATAGTTCTATCAACAGTGCTCCAAGTAAGATCACCCTCAGGATGGACTAAATCATCAGGCTGATTAACCATCCACTCATTGCTCCAGTCAAGCTCATCAAGGAGTAGTGGATCATAATTTCTAATCTTTAATCGCCTTTCATCGAACCTTTCTTGAAGAAGGCGATTGTACTGAACAAAATCTAGATCATTCAACCTTTCATGTTCCAGCCTATTCCTCTTCTTGGTGTGAATCTGAATTCATAAGCAATTGAAAAGAATCCCAAGTCATTCTTCTAAATTTAAATTTAAAAGTGTTTTAAATACTTGAATCACTTAATACTTACAAACTCAAATGTGCTCCAATTCCGTTCACAACCAGAGGAAGAACAACAAAGGCCTAGTATCCTCCGTGCAATCTTTGTAAGCTCAAAAACAATTCCTCCATGTGTATCCCACCATGCAACTATAGTATTAAAAAAAAAAGATTAACATAATAGGTAGAGTTACAAACCAAATAAGTATAACTAAAAATAAAATATACAAGTAAAAACTTACGAGGACTCATAGTTGTATGCTGTCTGATAGCCATAGCTGTGGAGAAAGGACCTCTAGCTTCCTTGTAGTCACTTACATGGGACAATATCTTATCTTGTTGATGTGCATCAGGCACTAGTCTTCCAACAACTTCATTGAAAGAAGTTTGGAGAGAAGTGATCAACTCATAATCATCTACATCATCTAAGCTGTAAAACTTCCCAGGATTCAAAAAATAGGCTGCACCATATAGAGGTCTCTCCATCTGGCACTCCCATCGCCTATCAATGATTTGTATGACTTTCTTCCAGAGTTGTTCTTTGCCTCCAAAATTGTCCTTTATTTTTTTCTTGGCCTCTTGCATGGCTACAAACACTTCAGGCAGTGCGGGTCTTTCATCAGCATCCACAATCCTTAATACAATCATAAGAGGTTGTGATGCTCTAATACAATCCTCCACACCATGCCAAAATGCTGTAGAAAAAATTATTTCAACTACTTCCTTCCCTGCTTCTGTCTTGGACAAATTCCAATTTGTCCACTCCTCAGAAATGAATAAGTGCCTTAAATCATCCTTGTGTTTCAACAAGCTTTGCAATGTCAAGAATGAAGTAGCAAACCTAGTCACTGCAGCCCTCACAAGATCTCTGCAATTTGTCTTCTGTTTCAAGGCCTCCAGCAATCTTGTGTGCCTATAAATGAAAGTGGTAATTCTCTTCCCCTAAATTATCACTTTCTTATATTGTTTCAAATTCCCAATGTCCTCTAACATCAAATCAAGACAATGGGCTGCACAAAGAGTCAAGTATAATTTAGTCCTCTTCTCCATTAATAATGCCCCTGCTGCTTTGTAATTTGAGGCATTATCAGTCACCACTTGAAGTACAGCTCTTCCCCAATTTCTTCAATCAAAAATGTGGTTATCCACTCGCTTCTTTTCTTCAGGAGATCTCATTCTATTCAAGATTGTTGTTTGAGTAGCACCCTTAGCCCTCCTTTCTTCCACAAGTTCTTCAGGAGTGCATCTAACATGCATATCCATGGAACCCCTTACTGGTGCCTTATTAAGGGCACTTTTCAGTCTCTTTGATGCAGTCCCAGAGCTTGGTATCTTGGAGCACACCTCAACCTCAGACCCCACACTAGGTAATGTAGTTCCTCCACTAAAGGGCCTAGAGGCAGGAATAGGATGTTCTTCTCCAATTTGAATGTCATCATACTCCTCATTATCCAAATCAGTAACAACAGCCCTCTTTTTATTTTTCACCAACACTGCATTCATCTCTTGGGCAATTGCTGCAGTGGTCTTGGTGCACTTCACAACATCCCCATATCCACCCACTAGATGTTGCTTCAATCTTTTAATTCCTCCTTTAAAGTTTTTGTTGCACAAACTGCATCTGACTATATTCCTATCAGCAACATCTGGACAATACCCATATTTCCACCCTGGGTCATTTGACCTGGCCTTTCTCTTTGGGTCTTTTGAGGGATCATAGGATTCACCCCCACTAGGAATAGGCTGACTAGGAGCAGCCGCTTGATTATCACTTGAGGGCCTTGAGGTCATTTTAAATAACTAGTAAATATCTACAACAAAAACCATGAAACATACACATATAATCAGCCAAAATTAAAACAATAATAAAGTTGATAATGATACCGTTTAACCGTATAATTGTGATGCTGTACCATACCACACCACAATAAAAAATCATGTGCATTCATCTAATCATCTCACTTCATGATAAATTGATAATCAAGCTTCTAAATCGACTATCCAGAGAAAATGAATAAAAGAAATACACTGAAGCTAATAAACAACAATAATCAGTAGGCTAATCACAATTATGGTTGAATGCCATTTTATGAGAATACAATCACTGCTGAAACCTAACCTAGTGGTCCATCACATGATTCACATCAACTGATCTTAAAAAATATATTTCAAAAATTGCAAAGGGACCATTTAAATCTAAGAGAAACCTACAAAAACCTCCCTGAAGCTTATGCAAGGAAAGAATTCATCAGCTGTACCAAGTTGCTAAACTATCAGAAAAAACCAAACAACAAAAGAAATTCAGAGACACACGTACACCAGATAAGAAAAAAATCATTACAATGATACAATCAGGTAGATGAAACAGAGATGGAACAAATTCAACGAAGAAGAGTCATTACAAATAAAAAAAAATGCAGAGAACATCCAAATAGCAGCTCTAAACTATGCAATCAGGTGCAATTTGCAAGTCACAGACTCACAGAAATGGTGAACAAAGCTACGGACGACATACAACTAGTTTAACTATATAAGTATATAACATAGCTACAACGCAGGAAAAAAAAAAACATTTTGGTGACTTACCGTCGCCTGAGATGGTGACCAGAGTGACCAGAAGCTACTGCAAGTCTGCAAGTTGGTCGCTGACTCGTTGCAAGGCTACAATCGCAACAGTTGCAACAGTTGCAACAGTTCCAAAATGAATTTAGGAAAAAAAATTAATGATCAGTTGCAGAAGAGGGGGAAAAACATTTCGGCAACTTACCGTTGCCTGAGATGGTGACCAGAGTGACCAGAAGCTATGCAGTATGCAACTTGGTCGCTGACTCATTGCAAGGTTGCAATCGGCCAATCGCAACAGTTGCAAGATGGATTTAGGAAAAAAAATAAATGATTAGTTGCAGAAGGGGGAAAGAAAGAAAAAAAACATTTCGGCGACTTACCGTCGCCTGAGATGGAGACCAGAGTGACCGGAATCTACTGCAACTTGGTCGCTGACTCGCTGCAAGCCTGCAACTAAGATATGGTGGAGTTTTGGTTGATGAAAAAAAAAAATCAGAGATTCAGAGTCCAACCGAGAAGAGGGTTCTGGGGTCTGTCTCGTTTTACTCAAGCTCTAGAGAAATAATGAAGCAGGGTCGTAGTAAGCATCAGCTTCAAGCTACATAAATGGTCGATTTGATTTAGACTTCAGGAGCTTGCTGGGATGATGAGATGAGCACGTTGACGCTGAGGAAGATGGAGTTGTAGGGAAGACTTGGCTGTCGCCGGTGACGCTGGTTGTGACGCCGTGGTGTCGATGACGCCGGGGTTGTTCGGAGTTGGAGACGCCGAGAGTGTCGCCGGGGTTGTGTCGGAGTCGGAGACGAAGAGAGTAGCAGAGTGAGAGGGAGAGTAGCAGAGAGGAGTTAGGGCTTTGATTCGATCGAATGCTCGATTCGATCGACGAGTATCTCGTTTTTTCTTTTTTTTTGTTTAATTAATTTAATGTTATGATAATATGTAACACCTATATAACACTTCACCCCTTAGATTCTTTCTAATTGGAATCTACTTTTCAAATTATTTTTTACCTTTGATCTAGAATAAAATAAATTACAATTTTTAAAATTTAAAAAGCGGTCGCCTTGTGTAAGATAGCGTCCGAGTCGTCGGAGGCGACGCCTTATCTCTCGAGTCGAGCGCCTTATTGAGTAAGCCTGAGGCGACACTCGCCTCAGGCCCTTCGATTCCGCCCTGACACCTTGACAACTATGGTCGAACAACAACAACAACAACAACAACAACAACAAGTAAATGGGGTCTGCTACATGGATTCTTGCCTTCCAATAAGCTCTGTGTAAGGTCATACTAGATATAAGGCCTAAGCTATGCATATCCTTTCTCACCATTTATCTTAAGATCATCTTAGGTCTACCCCTAGCGCTTCTAATTCCTTCAACTTGGAATAAATCAGTTCTCCATACAGGGGCATTTATAGGTCTCCGTTGAACGTGGCCGTGCCACCTCAAACGACTTTCTTGAAGCTTATCACTTACCAAAGCTACTCCCGGACCAGTTCTAATATGATTATTATTTATCTTGTCCTTCCTAGCAAGATGTGATCAAAAACATTACCAAAAAAATCAGAATTAGATTTGAAAAATACCCGTCGTCAAAAACAGCTAGAACAACTACCAAGTCAAGCAACAACCAAAAATCGATCTCCTTCTAAGATTTACAATATCATCCATCAGTCAGCATCATCAAATACTCCAGAAGCAGAAACAAAAACAAAAACAAAAACAAAAAAAACAGACAAGGGTCCAGGGGTGGAAAATCACCCCTTCTGCTGAAGTCATACCTTATGGATAGATAAATAGGAACCTCGGCTTGACCAGCAGAAGAAAGAGAATGAAAAGAAGACTGCAAAAACAAAAATCTGTTACAGGATTGACCAGTATCAAGAGGGCTCTCATACCATGTCAATCGAATGGCCAAAAGAAGAGCAGAAGAGGAGGAGCAGCAGCCAAAGAGAGGCTGTATTGTATTGCATTTAGGTGGATACAAGGCGGACTTATATAGGTTCAAAAATAAAATACATAAACGAGGCCAGGAGAGATCCCAAGGGATCTCAAGCTGGCACTAGCCAGCACCAGCACTGTTGGATCTTGGGAATATTCTCTAACAATTATTAATCTCATGTCTAATTACTTAAACGATTTATGCTTTAATTTTTCAGTTCTTAATACTTAATAAAGTTGTTTTACAGTTTACACCTATACTCTACTTTTCTGTTCTAAATATTGTGCAGAACATCCTAGGGTAGATATCATCTACATCATAGACTACCAACATAGGTCTAAAATCAGAGTAGCAACTTAGCTTCACACTAAACCAAAAAATTAAATTCCATTCTTCTTAGAAGCTTTTAAATAGGGTGGACAATCAAGTCTTAGAATCTATCATGGCCACTGAAACTCAGCACTAAGTCAACATGAAAAAGAAAAAACACACCAACTGGGCCAAGACCTTACTGAGATCTCACAAGAACTTAATGGCCTGGCAAAAACAGAGACTCAAAACAATGGTAATAAATTGCTATGAACTAGTCAAGAAACAAGCTCAAAAGCCTTCACACAACCAAGAAGTGCAATGTTCCAGATCAAGCAAATAGACAAATATCATGCTGAAGAAACTTAATTAGGCCATCCTTTACATAACAGAACTAAAATTAAATGGATTAAATCATCTAAATAAAATATACCCAAAGCAAAACTAATATCAGCTAAAATGAAATAAGATTACCGGGGGGGAGAAGCAAAAAATACAACTTACACTATCAACAAATTCATCCGCAATCTCCACAAGCATGTCTTCAACTTCAGGATCAAACCTTTCAGAAGGATCAATCTGTCCAAGAAGCATATACCAACAAATTGGATTGAAACTTGAAACAATTATACATGCATATGTGTGCATATTTGATGCCTATAACTTGACAATGGTTCTTCATATTCACACCTTACCTGCCATATCTGATGACGGAGGGATTACTCATCTAAACACAACACAAAGCAGATCCCAGAAGAAAGAAGACAAAGAAAAGATTATCCCTGAATTTCGCTTTGGCCTTGTTTGGTTCAGCCTGTTTCAAAGTTCAAACCAACCCAGCGGTTCAAGGATGGTTCTAGGAGCTAGGAGTCATCAGAAGCAGTTAGGAATATTCTACACAGCTAGTGGTCCTAGTCTCCTAGATTTTAAGGGATCAGATGTACATACATTCCTGGGTTAGTAATGGAGTTATTAGCTCTTATATTTTATTTTTATTTAGTTGTACAGTAACGCTGGGATACGTCCATCCTTTTCAACTCAGTTTTCTCATTGAGCTAGGATGTATGGAAGACTAGATACTCCAAGAAGGCCTGTGCATGAAATAAGTAGCTTATCATGCTTACTTCAAGAGCTCAAGTCAACTTAGAATTCCTCCTCTTAGGATGGTCATTGGAAGGAGAACTGATCATCTTCACTTTCTGATTTTCTTTTAGTCCTATAAATAATTGCAAGGCTTAACAGCGCCACAGCAATTTGACAAATTGACTTTGGCTTCAGCACTGAAAAAACTAGGTGACTCAGAATGATTTTGTTGTGGTGATTCAGCTAGTAGCTGGCTGTGTGATGTGAACCCAATTCTAGGGTTAAAGTTTATAAAATAATTTCCCTAGAATTAAGGAGTCACCCAGAATCTTCCAGGAAATAATTGTAAAATATTACGGGACGCCTATGGGCATCCAAGAAAGTTGTGGGAAGATCTTAGAAATGATATGGTTTGTTCAGATTTAGATGGGAATTGGAGAGGAAAGACAAGGAAACAAAATTGGGATCCTAAGGGTTGGTAGGGTTTTAACAAAATCTATATGGGAAGGGTTTTGGGTAGGATTTGATTCAGCAAAACTAAATGGGATGGTACAGAAGGTTTAGGGATGATGAAAAGGGGATGGGGATAAAAAGAAGGGGAAGTCTCCTGGTAAGTTCTTGGGCAATCTTTCTTGACCATTCTTTTCTTCTCTTCTTTCTTTCTTTCTTCCTTTTTTTTTTTTTTTTTTTTTTCTGTTATTCTGTTTTCTTTCCTGCTTTTCTTTTCTGTCGCAAGAAATAAAGGACAGAGAGAGAGGGCCGAAAGAAGAAGGAGAAAGGGGAGGGCCGGAGGGGTATCACAGGTGTAAGGGAGGATGGGGTTGCTGCCTAGAGGCATCAAAGGGGTGGGGACTGGGGAAGGGTTCTAGGGTGGTTGTAGGGGTGAGGGAGGGGGCTGGGATTATCGTGGGGACCTGGATGATTGCTGCCAAGCTGTGGCAGCAAGGGGGAGTGATATGAACACAAAGACCCCCTGGCTGAATTCACAAGTGGGCCCCTCCGAATGGCTCCAAAAAACCTCCATGAGCTGGCAGAACCCTTAATGAGGGGTTATTTTGGGTATTTTAGTCCTTAATTACCTCTGAATTTAATTTAGGAAATTTTTCAAAATTTCGTTGAGTCAAATTTGGATTTGTCTAGAGTATTTTATTTTTGAGTTAGAGTTGTTTATGAAGGAGTTCTAGTCAGTAGTTTAGATAAGATAAGATTCCTTATCTTATTTGTTAGTAGTTTTGGATAACAGTCAAGTTCTATATGTAATGAGACCCTATCAATAAGGAGATCCCAGTTGGAATTAGAGCCTATTATTTTAGACTATAAATAGCCTCTTCATGCATTGTTATTTTAGAATTTGATGAATTAAATTTTTTAGTGTTTAATTGCCTATGTGATTGGCAAGGTTCCTAAGAGGGGGACCTTGCGGTTGTATCTAAGAGAGCTCTTAAGTTGATTCCCAGCATTCAAAAAGGCACAAATTCAAGTTTAGAAAGTTAAATCAACAAGTCCAGCTATTTTCTTTAAGTTTTCAACAATCCAAGTAAGCCACAGCCCATTCCCCCATCTCCTTCCACTCCACACAAGCCCCTCCTCCACCTCCCCCTGTCTTGCACAACCTTCCCCAACCCTCCCCTTTTGTTGACCTAGGAAACCATCCCCACCCCATCGCAACTCACCTCTGCCCCTTCCACTTCAATTTCCTGCAACTCCAGGCCCTCCTACAAGCCACCATGACCCTCTCTCTTTCCCTTTCTTCCCCACGGCACCCATATCCCACTTCCATTAGGAAACCCCGATTCCCTGCTCTGTTTAAGTCCTTTTCCCCTCCATTAGGATCATATAACCCTCTAGGCCCCATCCCTCTGGATTTTAAAAATTCCAGCACTTTCACCTTCTTCAAGTATATCTGAAGAACTTTGAGAAATTATAGAAAAACCCTAAGACACCCATATCTCACAGCCCCTACTACTCTGAAACAATTCCTGAACTGCAGAATGATAAAAACATTAGTTCTGAAGTGCAGGACAGCAACCCATTCCCAACCCTAACCGTAGCCAAATCAGTCCGAGCCCTAATTCTGAGATTTGAGTTCAAAATTCAAATCTGAACTTCAATCTTCAGATGAATTTAGATCTGAAATTCATCTTCAGTAGGTATAAATTGCTTTAGAAACACTAAAACCCCTCTACCTTTGCTGGGATTTCCTGGGCAGCCACAAATCTAGGAAAACTACAGCTTTACCCTTAACCCTAGATCTGTGGTTTCACCAGGGAGGGGCCCATCTGGTTGCGCAAAACAGGAAGGGTTGCGGAGGGGACTTGCGATGGCAGGGGCAGGGGAGGATGGGAGACGGTGATGTACCACGGACCTAGGGTTAAGGGTGAAACTAAAATTTCCCTAGATTTGTGGTTGCCTAGGAAATTCCAGAAAAAGGTAAAGGGATCTTTAGGGCTTTTTAAAGCAACTCAAGCCTGATGAGAATGAAATTTAGATCTGCATTCTATTGGATGTCGAAACTCAGATTTGAAATTTGAATTTTAGGGCAAACTAGGGTTTTGGCTAGGGTTGGGATGGGGGCTAAGCTTGCTGTACTGCATATCAGACTTGACTATGTAGCTAATCAACAAGTAAGAAGTTGTTTCAGAGAAGGAGAGACTCAGGTTTTAGCAATTAAAGTTTTTTTGAAATTCATCAAAATTCTGCAAATCACTTAAGGAAGATGAAATGCAGGAAAGTCTAAACTCCAGAAAAGAAAGTTATTTTAAAGAAACTAAGAGTAGGGATGGTGCCTACAGGTTCCTGCGATTCTAATCGTGGGAGTAGGGTGGGTTTAAGGGCTGGGATTTGGGATTTCCTAATGAGACTAGGATATGCTGTCGTGGGGTAGAAGGGAGGGGTGGGAGACCTACAGCTGCTAGGATACATGGGGGAAGGGGCTGGGGAGGTTGTGGGGACTAATAATGGTAAAGTCGTCTTTGAGAGAGAAGCTTCTGTGGCACCCTCCAGCAGTTCTCAAGGTTGCACTCTATGGTTTTCCCCCATTTTTAGATTTCTGTTTTTCTAAGTTATCTCTATAAATATGGAACAGTCTTTTTAATTCTTTATGTTCTCTCTTACGGCAGGAGAAGATCATTGCCTGCGTAAGAATTTGTTATCTGCGATTCAGCACTCACTGGTGGGGACTAGGGGAAAGGTTTAAGGGAATCGTGGGACCTAGGGGATGCTGCTGATTTGAGGCAGCAACAAAGCAGGGGCTAGGGGAAGGGTGCGCAAGTCAGGGGAGGGGAAAAGAAGGCTGCGAACAAGGGGGGAAGGTGGGGGTGGGCTGCTGTACTTACTGGTTTGCTTGGAGATTGAATGCATGGCTGTTGGAATGCTGTTGTGATGGGATTAGCCGCTGAGGAGATGAATGCTTGCTGGTAATTGATTGAAGACTGAATGCTTCAAAAGCTAGAAGCTCAATAAACAACCGCAGGGTCCCCCTCTTAGGAATCCTGCTACCTCTTGGCAAAAACACTCACTTCATTAATCAATCCAAGCCAACAATAAGATTACATCAAAAGGCTATTTATAGCCTAAAATAACAGACTTTGACTCCAATTGGAATCTCCTTACTCATAGGATCTCATTACATATTGGACTAGATTCTTATCCAAATGGACCAAACACTTAAAAGGGGAATCAAATTACTACGAGATTACAACCCTTAGATTGGAATCTCTCTAACACATTGTAAGTTATCCTTTTAAGCACATGCTAATTAGATAACTTAAGAGTTAAGACTAAAGCAACCAACTTTAATTAAAAATGGACTCTTAAGCAAAACCAAACCTGACTCAATTGGACTCAACAGTTATTCTGGAAAATCCTCTAATTAATTTTAGAGATAAATTAAGGTCTAAAATGCCCAAAAAACCACTCTAAAGAGGTTTTGCCAACTTAGGGTGGCTTCTTGGAGCCATCCTAGGGCCCCACTTGAGTTTTCGGCCAGAAGGTCCTTGTGTTCACATCAGAGGGACTTGCGATGGCAGGGGCAGGGAAGGGAGGGGCTGGAAAGGAGGGCAATGGGTGTAGAAAGGGAAAGTTGGTGATGGGGACCTGCCGTACTCACTTGGGGTCGCTATAGTTCTTGAAGAAGATTGTTGTAACTGGAAGAAGGATGCTAGACTTGAATAATGATGCTAATCTATGACAAAGAACTTAATTAAAATCTGTTGTGGCCCCCTCAAACACGAACCACGGTCCTCAACTCAATACTCTTTAATCACATAATCAGACTTTAACTTACAAAGAAAGAGTAACCCTTAATTTATAGCCTACTAAAAGAACTCAACACTAAGTGGGATTCCTTTACAGATTAGGACCCCACCAAAATAATCACATCCATTAAACTGAAAGTTAAAAGATTTAAGGGTCCCTAATGGACACATGCTGAAATAGAAGTCTAAATAACTTAAAACTGTAATAAGCACATGCTAAATTCTACTTAATTAAAACTCTAATTGGCTCATGTGTGAGAGTATAAAGGAACTAAGGACTCAACCACCAACTCAAATCAAGACTTCTTAACCAAACTGGACTCTAGAATTGAACTGGAATAAAATTCCAGAAACTAAATAGGGCAGAAAATGCAAAAATACCCCTCCTGGAGGGTTCGGCCAGCCTAGAGAAGCTTCTTAGGAGCATCTTGTGAGCCCCACTTAGGGTTTCGGCCAACGGGCAATTTTGTGTTCACATCACTGTGATTTTGGAAATGCATATCCCACCAATCTTCTTCATCTTGTTTTTCTGTCAAATCAGGTAGTTTCCAATTTCTTTTCAGTTTTAAAACCCTCATAATATAATCACAAGCTCAAGCTTTAAGTCATTCTCCTGATCAATACATTGATTACAACCATAAAAATAATAAAAGAAACAAACTTCAAAGAACCAACAATCTTAAACAATTTAAGGTTAGCTAAAACTGCTTCATATCATTCCAAGATTTAGGAAAAACAAAATCTGCTTCGATCAAATAAATAATAAACCAAACATATACTAGACTAAAACACCACCATTTGGACCCGTTCTCAATTTGGGTTCGCAAGACATAAACGGCTTTCAGTCGTTGATGTCATGCAAAAGTTGGGTTGGTCCAAAGCTGTGTGACTTCAGGTACTTCACTACTTCCTAATATCTACATTTCCAGTTTATTCTCTTTAATACAAGTTCCGTTATTGTTCCTCAATTTCAAATCATTACCAATCAGTATCTTAAACCTATTTTTTTTATGAGAAAGAAAAGATCTATTAAAAAACTGCAAACATCCTACAGACCCAAGATGTACCGTATACCACTTTAACGGACTGTTGACTGAAGCCCAAATACCTAGCCATCTAATTCAGACTTCTTTCAGAGTTCAAGGTTTCAATGTGATAGGGATTTAGCAAAGCTTCACAAGTTTTTTTGTTCTTGAACTTGTAAACGTTATTAGTCCAATCGGATTATTACCTAGTTTGTTTTCTCTGACAATGTTTGGGTTCCTACCACCAGTAATTCTGGTTTCCTAAGGGATATCCGAATTACTATACATTAGGTGATACAGAATCCATCATATTCGCATGCATACATAGGCACACAAATGTGTGCAACTTAATTTTTTTTTTTTTTTTAATTTGTTCATGGCATTGATGGCAGAGCAGACCACTGACAAGACTACAGCCATAGCCCTACAAAAAACCAAGCCCATGGTCTGAGTGCTATCTGGTCCACTATAAGTAAAAACCAGAACCATGGGGTGATTGATGTAGATTCTAGTTCAATCTTTTTTCTTCTTCCCCCCCCCCCCCGGGAAGGCGGGGTAGAGGGATGAATCAACTCTATTTTGATCCTTTAAAAGATACCAGTTAGAAGTTAGAACTAATTGTATGATATCACTTTCTTATCTTACAAGGTAACCACTACATGCATGGTCATCTTCTATTTATTTTCTATTTTCCCTTCCTAGAGTTGCTACAAACATCCAGGTAATATAAAAGCCTTAGAGCTACTATTTGAATGGTTAAAAGAAGTTTGATATGATATTGTTTACTGCAAGATGCACTTGAGTGATGAGATACCCTAGTGGTTAACAAAAGACTGACCAAGGCCTTAGGTGAATTAACTCTATTTTGATCCTTTAGAAGATAATGCTTAGAAGTTAGAACTAATTGTATAATATCAGTTTCTTATCTTACAAGGTATCCACTGCATGCATGATGCATGAACATCTTCTATTTATTTCTATTTTCCCTTCCTAGAGTTGCTACAAGCATCCAGGTAATATAAAAGCCTTAATAGCTACTGTTTGAATGGTTAAAATAACTTTGGCATGATATTGTTTGCTGTGAGATGCACTTGAGTGGTGAGATACCCTAGTGGCTAGTGAAAGACTGACCAAGGACTTAGGTGAGTGGTCCTGGTCATATCCGCCTTTCCTTCCTCCCATCTTCCTTTTCTACTCGGTTTCTGTTATCCATTACCGCTGGAAGAGCTTGACCAGTGAAGCAGTGGTTCCTCCAGTGCTGGCTGCTGTTCAACAAAATGAAGAAATACTCAAATCTCCAAAGAATATCGACCATAAGTGTTTATCCCAACCTGCTGCACTGATCCATTGGTGCTCTACAGCAGCAATCCAAGTCCTTCTAAACTCAAGTTGCAGCTGACAGATCGATTGCTCACTTTGAGAGTGTGGTTCGCTCACTGGGTTCTCCCATGAATAGTACTCTCAGCTACAGCGGGTGGCTGGATTGTCCTGTGGTCTATAAATTGCTAACTTTTTACTTTTCAATTTCATTCATGGGTGGTTGAACCACATTCTAGCCATCAGACTTTGGTGATTCTATTATATGTTAGGTAACATATCACCCCTTCCATAGATTTAGGTCCCATTCAAGCCCCAATACTGTGGCTAATTAGCTACTTTTCTTGCAGTCACACAGTAGTCGATAATCCTACCTGTGGGCTGGGATTTCATTGTGGGCTAACCCTACTTTATCGCCCCCAAAACGTTTTTCTTTCCTTTGACTCCCCTTTTTCTCACACCTACACAAATCAACAGCCTATGTCCTTAATCCTATTTTGGCCAATTATTTTCTACTTTCTACCCCTAAGGTAAGCCTTTTCCCTAACATTTCTCCCGGAAATGTCTTCAGCATTTTCTATTTTTATACCTTCTTGATCTGGCTATATCAACCATCAGATTAAAATCGTCTTTCACCCACAACAACACAAGCCTTACCCTAACTAAATAAGGTTGCATGCATGAATCCCCGGCCTACATATCAGATCTATTCAAGACCATGCTGGGTACAAGGCCTAAGAATACAAACTATATAAAAATAATAAAAGAATACAAACTATATAAAAATAATAAAAGAATACAAACTATATAAAAATAATAAAAGAATACAAACTTCAATAAGAAACAATTAAACTAGGACTTGTAACAATTTAAAACTAATGAAATTATTCCTAAATATCCTACCCTAAGAAGTCAATAAAAAATAAAATAGAAACCCAAATATCTACTAAAATCTCTCATGCAAAACAGCATCCTTCTCTCCGCCATTCTCCTACTTCATTTCCTCCTTGTGAATTGGCGTTGGTCCGGCTAAGCCTGGAGAATATTGTCCTATTTTTTAAAGTTCATGTCACTGCAGGGTGAACAATAGCCAACAGTACTTCCTTTCACCAAAGATCTTCAATTTTGATTGGAAGCTAGCTGGCTGTGGACCCATAAGATCTGCCATTCTCTCCTGCAAATCAGCAAACCCTTAGCTGATAATACTACATCTTGTTGACAGTTAAATTCCCAAAAAATAAGTTGACTAGGGCAGAAGTAGGGCCCAGATAAGATGATCCAGTGGATTAAATTAAATCCAGAATATAGGCTGGAAAAAAATTCATGCAATTGGGCTTCCATCATGTTGTATAACATTCAACTCCAAATATATAAGAGCTATTTGTACATCCCAAAAGAAACTGTTGTGGCATTACTGCCATGCCATGCCATGCCTATTTTCTACAATGGCAAATTGGCAAACCCAACTAGCACATCACATATTTACATTTATCTAAACAACTACAGATCATGAGCCAGCATCTGCACCAGAAAATAAGAAGCAAAGTCAAAGATTGCTGACCTGAGAGACCAGCTCACGTATGCTTCTCTTACCGAGGATCTGATCACCACACTCACCAGCATCTGCATTGGCTGCTACATTCTGGGGCCCTGACTGGGCATTTGTAGGTTGCACTGTTGTAAGAGCAGGTGTTTTCTGGTGTCCTAATCCTTGTCCCCGAGGGAGCTGATATTGATGAGGCAAAGACTGAGCCCTTGGTGGTGGATATTGTTGTACATGATGCTCTTGTGACTGAGGTGATGGTGATGGTTGCTGCTGCTGCTGGGTAGATTGCATATGTTGTTGGTGGGAAGCCATTGCTAAAGGTTGCTGCTGCTGTTGAGGAATGTGAGATCTTTGCTGCAAAGATTGTGGCTTCATCTGTGGTCTGTATGAAGGGACTGGTAAGGATGAATGTGTTTGTTTCCCCTGTTGGCCAGCTGACATCCATGGTTGTGAAGGATTTTGGGAATTTTGTGATGTGCCCGGTGAAGAAGCACCAGGAGAACCCATAGAAGAGACTCTTAGTAGACTATGGCCTTGAATCTTCTGCAAGCAGAATACCAATAAAATATAATAATAACTTGTTAAAATGGAAGAGTCAATACAAGCATAATCAAGCTAAGATAGAAAGGAATAAATTAAAACAACAAAAAACCCAGGTCAAAGCATAACTGCACATGGAACACGTGTTTCTTTACAAATTTTGGATCGAGCAAGCAATGCACCTTCACTATCAACTTCTGTTTAATCACATTCCCTTAAAAGAGGGTATCAAGTTGACTTGTATATCTATGATTTCATCTTCTCTTCTATTTTCTTGTATAACTCTACAATTGGTTCAGACTATCGGATACATTACTTGGACCAACCAAGACCTGGATGGAGATGAACTAGGTCCAGTTTGAGTATTTGGATCTAGTAAGATATTTGAAGTTACTTTATTTAGGTAAAATAATTTAGTTACTTTTAGAAAGTTGGATATGTTTCCAAGTATTAGAGTTGGTTTGGAACCTTGAGAGGTTATCTCCTTGTCAAAGTTTGTTTCCAGGTACACTATTAGTTAGATTTACTAGGCTTTTATTAGTTGCATTTTCTTCCTTTGAATAGCTAGTATTAGGATGAAATTTCAGATTAGAGATTTTGAGATCCTGAATGACTATGTATGCATGAGGCCCCTGCTTCCTCCCTAATGTAGCAAAACAAGATCTTGTCACAGAGAATGAATTTCAGATTTGGAAGGTTATCTATAGCAAAAACACAAACAAAGACCTTGAGTGATACCTTAGGAGTAACTTTATGACAACATTATGATAAGTAGGGATAGAATTGCAAACACACAGTAGAGGCAGATATGTAGACCAGAATTGGAATATAATGAACTAAAGATTATCAAGTAGAGATGAGCAAAGGTACCATGGAATTTTGATGTATGGATGGGCCGATCATTTTAGACAAGTTAAAAAAAAACTGTAGTAAAATTTCTGTGATCATACTTGTTACACCCCAAAGAAATAAAAAAAATTCTAATAATTTGATTGAATAGTCAACTTGGCTAACAATTTAGTTCCAAACTTAAAGAATAACCAGAAAGCGAATAAGAAGGAAAAGGAAAGAAACCACAACTTAACAAAAGGACAAATAACAGGCAACCACATACCAAACTAAAAGAAAAATTCTACAAAAAAACTAGAAAAACAGACAAGCTTCCCGTATGTTTCCAGAAACCATATCTTTATACCAGATACGTTTAGGAGTAGGGAATGAACCCAATTCTTGCAGAGGCATTGCTAGAGGATAAGTCTATATAAGGGACTGTTACTGAACAAAATCCATCAGTGATCGAATGAAATTTTCCACTGAACTGGCTCTCCCCCAGTAACCCTATGGTTCATTTTTGAGGTGGCAGCTTCCCAATAAACTAGGTGCACCCCTAGATCTCCCTTTTGTCTGTCTTCCTTCATTGTGCACGTGTCCCTCTTTTGTCAAACAATTACCACTAAGAAACCACTCATAGAAGAACTCGTCATCTCCATTTAAACAAACCCAGCTAACAGCCCATTTCCCTAAATCCTGGTGTTCACACTCCACTCCATCGAAAGCCCATTGGTACACACTCTTCTATCATTGGCTCCTATATTTTATTTTATTTTTACACCATTTGAACCCTATATATTTTTCCATACCATCTGAACCCTTAAAACTCCATTCAAAGAACCTCTACAAATATCCAAATTTCCTTACCAACCCCTTTTCTTGGACCTAATTTTTCGAAGAGCTAGAACTAGTAATACACGAAGGTCTGTGAGTACTTGAGTTTGCATGTAATTAACAAAATGCAAACATAGAGATCAAAGAGGAAAATATGACCAACATGTTTTCAGACAAAAGAAAACACTAACTCCTCCCATATAAGAGATTCAATTTCATTAACAGAACAAACTGCATTAAAGGCATAATAGTGGGGTAATAAATGAAATACAAAATAAAGCTCACAACTTACTTGACTAGCTAAAGACTGACTACTGGATGGAGATTGAGATCTTATTGATGGTTGAGCAGGTCTCTGTTGAGGATGTCCAGAAACCCCACCTGGCCGCAACTGAGAACCTATCATGCCCATACCCTGAACGCCATGCACTGGCGGCCTCACCTGACAAATAAAATACCGAAATCAAAATTTCCATGACTGCACTTTACCACAGTAATACATGTCTAACTTTCTGCAAACTCAATTCTCCCATTATGCCCCACATAAATAGGGGGAAAGAAGGGGCAGAAAACATTCCAATGATGAATTCTTTATAATGTTCTTCTTCCTTGGAGGGATCCTCACCGTAGTAGCGCTGGTCGTATTAGTACTTGGGTCAGATACGTTAACCGAACCCCTGGCTAACCCAGTAAATGGTTGGTTGAAAAACGTGGGTTGCTGGGGAGGCCTGGCATGCTGCGCCGGAACCCCAATTGCAATGCCGCCTCTATGACTGGATGGTGTGGAAATAGAAGACGAAGCAGCCGTTGATAAGGACGGAGGTGAAGGGGCTGATGTTGTCGGAGAAGTGAGAGACGAGACATGCGTGAAATTCTGATAAGGCGGTTGCGGTCGAAGCCTGTTCAAATGAACGCCTGGAGGCCGGGTATGAGAGTGTTGGTAGTTCGGATGCTGCTGCGCTTGAGGAGGTGGTGGCGGTTGTTGTGGCGGTTGTTGTGGCTGCTGCTGCGGTTGCTGCTGCGGTTGCTGTTGCTGTGGCTGTGGCTGTGTATTTTGGGTCTGGTTAGGGTTAGGGTTCGCACTTGGGGAAGATGATGGTACGGTTTCTGTCGAAGAAGCTGCAGCAGGTAATGACGAAGGGACATTTGAAGTTGAAGGTGGTGTCGGCTCCGATGGCTGAGAAGCGGATGCTGGAGTTTCCATGGAATCCATGAAAGCATAAGACTGTGAGACTTTCAGGTACTCACAGACTCATGTTTGGTCATGCTCCAATCTGAAAGCTCAACGCGTATGAGATTATATGATCCAAACGATTGAAATTCTCATTTTGTTCTTTTTGGCTCCGGTACGTCTTCAGCAATGGAACGAAGCGTTAATAAATGTTTCAGTCAAGATTCACCATTTATCCTTCTTTTTGTATCCCAGCATTTTGTATTTAAACCTTCTACCTTGGAGGAAAGAAAAAAACTGTCCATTTAAATCGACTTTTCGGAAAAACGTTTTAAATATACTTTTTTTTCTCAAAAGTTACCAATTTTATATTAACATATTCCTTGATAATAAATCATATATATATATATATATATATATATTTTAACGAGTGGGACAAACCACCCAAATCTATAAATACATTTTTAATTTTTTTTTAAATAATTTGGGGACAAACCACCCAAATCTATAAACACAAAACAAATTCGCTCTACGAGTAATAGTTTTTGCAAATATAGTTCGAAGGTCTGCTTATAAACATAAATTCAACAAAAAATAAATTTGCAACAAGCTGTTGAATTTTTCTAATAATACTCATACTCACCCAGCATGGTATGTTGTAAATATACTACTTTTGAATGAAAACCTTGATGCATTTGCTGGGAAAAAGGAAAAAAATAAATACATTTTTTGGGAGGGAACAAATAATTATATTAGATTCTCAAGCGTGACTCTAGATGAATGAAAAGTATTATGTACAAAACCAGCCAACGGGGACTGTCGCTAGACTCAATTAAGCTTAAACTTCTTAGCACCACGGGTTAGAAAGTTAGCTAGGAAGTCAGCTTGACCATTACAAGCCCTAGGTACATTGCGAAAATAAACATATTTAGAGAATGAGAGCACTGAAAGATATCTTGGACTAAGCCATAACTTGACCAATTGATATAGATGGTATGGCCATTTAAAGTGTTGATGGTAATGAGATAATTAGAAAATAAGACGATCTGAGTAATACGAAGTTATGAAATAGCAAGTAGACAATCCCTAATAGCATAAAGCTCCATCGCAAAAGCTGATAGACCAAAACAAAATGGTGGGTTGGTTGGGTTGAGCTATAGTGTTGTGCATTCATAGTGTAGCGTCGAGATTGAAATCTCAACCAATATTTCGATCTCTACCGTCCATTTCGCTATGTGTAAAAAGTGAAATGGACAATAGAGATTGAAATCCGTCGACTTCACATGCCGCAGATTAAATGCACATCATTGAAGTCATACTAGGGTTGGTTGGTAGAGAGGGAGATGTTAAGTAATTGGGGTAATATGGTAAATTAATTATCTAAAGGTATTTAAGTGATTTGTGTTTTAAATGAGTTAAATAGGAGTAAGGACATTTAGTGAGTTAAATTTGGGGCAATAATAACATTTTACTGCCCAATAAGCGTTTGATAATTTATATTTTAAATTTTAAATTAGTTAAACGATAATAAATGTATTTAAGTCATTTTATTCATTACTTAACAATAAATATTAATTGTAACAAACTTGTAATTTTGACAATAGGTGCCGTGTAATTTAAAGCATAACAATGAGTAGTCACTAGTTTTACCTCAATAATATTGGTGTTGTTAGACATCTAATGCTTTTGTATTCAGTGATCATGTGTCTTATATCCTAATGGAGTAATGTTTTATGATTACATCAATATATTATTCGTAAGTTGGGGGACTCTTTGCCCATTTATCGTGGCGAGGTAGCAATGTAAAAGGGATGCACACCATAGCATGTGACATTGTGTGTTGTCCTCGTTGTGGAGGTGGATTTTGCATTTAAAGGTTTCACGAATGAAATTTAGTAGCAATGATGAGTTAGATATGACACCTTATAGGGTCCACAATCTTGAGTTGGACCAATCAAAAATGGATTGGATACATTTTTGTCTCGAGTTTGGGGTTTGTATGTTCGGCGTTGGCTCCAAGAACATGCGATTTGATCTTGCCGCCAGCCATCAGAGTGCTCTTTTACCTTCAATGCTATATTTAAAACTCATCTACAGGTGAACCATTGGGCACTCTATTCCAACTTTTTAATTCTTTTTATAACAATTTACATGGAAGTTTATTTGAGATTCAAATTTTCTACAAATTTCCTCTAATCAAGGAGTGGTCTGCATTGGTTCAATAGATCTCAACCTCAATGTTCCTTTATAGTTTGGCTCACCATTTTGCATCATTGGTAGATTTCAAAAAATTGATAACCAAACGTGACTCTCATCTCCTATTGATAGTTCATTATAATAGGTGATCTTAGGGGATGATGGATGATGCCAGTGGAAACCGGAAATCTATCTTGTATAATGTAAATTTTTTGTTCTCTTTCTTATCAATTAAATCTCCCCTTTGTTTTTTTTTTTTTGGGTACGAAAATCTCTCCCTTACTACAATCAAATATCCCTTGTACTTGAGATTGTAGATTTAGCATTTTGGTGGCGGCCTAGACATGCCATCCAATAACAATTCATATGATTTGCAGAAATGTCTGCTTGGTGGGGTCGTGCGAGCTCAAATATTAGGAAGAATATATTACCGTTACACTTGTTGGCTCGGGACATGAAACGTCGAGAGTCGAGACAGCGATCTGCTATGCGATTCCAACCAAAATTGAAAATTCCTTCACGATTTCGTAAGGTGTTCTTTGTTCCAAATCGGACGGTTTTCACCAGAGGACTGGCAAAATCACACTCGACTATGGCCCACCACGAAGGCATCCTACGCGTCATACTTCTCTCTTCCACGATTTCCTCTTTGGTAAGTCTTATAAACGAATCTATTGCGTCTGCGACTAATCCGAAGAACTCGAAAGCATTCGCATCTCGCAGCAGGGTGCCTGCCCCTTTTTCCTCTTTCTGTTTGACGGAACAATTTAAATTTCGTTTTTTTTCTTCCACTTCCTCTGCTTGTGTCTGCGCTTGGATTCACTTCTTCATAGGCTTCTGATTGTAGTGCGGCGGTGGATTGAAAAGGGATACCGAACGAAGGCGTAAAAGGAAAATGAAAGAATTTGATCTGCTGCTACATCGCTTGATCGATCGTGAATCTTAAGCACGAAATCAACGTCTGTTTTCCTCTATATCTCTGCTTATTCGAAGATTTCTGCTTTGAGAATCTTAGGTCAGGTTAGGTCGGGCGTCAGGGTTTGGTTTTGTCTGATTTTGCAGTATATTCATTTCTGCGAGTTAGCAGCCTGTAATTTGTGAATCTGCAGTTTATTATTAAGTCAACTAGATAAATCTGATTGACCTTGAGAATATCTTGGGTTGGAGTGTTTTGCTGTAGCATTTTCTGTCATAAGGTTCTACTTTCTATGCAATTCGTTGGAGTCGGAAGATGTATAGCAATTTCAAGGAACAGGCTATAGAATACGTAAGGCAGGCAGTTCATGAAGATAATGCGGGGAATTACAGCAAGGCTTTTCCCCTTTACATGAACGCGTTGGAGTACTTCAAGACCCATTTGAAGTACGAGAAAAATCCTAAGATTAAGGAAGCGATCACTCAGAAATTCACGGAATACCTCAGGCGGGCGGAGGAGATTCGTGCTGTTCTTGATGATGGAGGGACAGGCCCTGCCTCGAACGGGGATGCAGCAGTAGCTGCTCGGCCCAGGACCAAGCCTAAGGATGGAGAAGGGGGAGATGGAGAGGATGCTGAGCAATCTAAGCTTAGAGCTGGACTTAATTCAGCTATAATAAGGGAGAAGCCAAATGTGAAGTGGAGCGATGTGGCTGGACTTGAGAGCGCCAAACAGGCATTGCAGGAGGCAGTTATCTTGCCAGTGAAGTTCCCACAATTTTTTACTGGTTAGTTTCTTTCATTTGATCAATTCAGCTTTAGCTCTGGCCATCTATTCTTCTGTCCAGTGATTTACGACCAACTGGGCGAGCACTCTCTGCAAAACATCTTTAAAAAAATTCTTCCATGCCCTTCTGGTATCCATAAGGCGTATGAGTAAATACTAAAGCAGTCTGTAGGCCTGAAAGAACTAGACATGGTAAATTGTATACTGGCTAATCAATATCTTAGGAGTTGTGTTTGTGAGAGAAGATACATTCTCTCCCTCTCACTTCTCTCTCATTTTGGCTGTAGTTATCTGAATAATTGTTAGTTTTCATGCTTTAGGCAAATGGTGGGGTAATATTATCAGATTTGGTAGTTTTAAATATCAACTGGAAAAATAGGAGTACCAAAATGAGTCATAGTCTAACTTAGAACTTGCCTCAAGACAGCCTTTTACGAACTACATGTGGTAGGAATCTTTTATCCAATACTTAGGTCGTGTCTCCAAACATTTCATCTCTTTGACAGTGAAATGGTATAACTTTTACTGCCTTTCCCAAGACCTCAGGTCCTTATCCCTATCCATCTTTGGTTATATCTGATCTAATTCTAATGATATATAGTTTTATCATCTATTCTACCAATTTTTTTTAATCATCTATTCAGAAGGGGGTTCTCCACCTATGCTCTCATATGCAGCCACCCCTAGGCCCAGATAATGTTGATTTTTTAATATTTTTTTTATCATCTATTTAGAAGGGAGTTCTCCACCTATGCTCTCATGCAACCACCCCCAGGCCCAGATAATATTGTTCTTTGGGAATTGTTGAGTACTTTGTTGGATCTATCCATGAAACTGAAGTTTCTGTTTGAGATATCTAAAGAAATAAGAAATTTGTATGAGATTTCAAGCTCTCATTTTACCGACAGTTAATCGATGATGAAAAGATGTGAAGTTTAAAATTTATGTTGTGATGATTGAGCATTGAAATGCTATGATGCCCTCTTGCTGCCAATGGTTTTACTTGACATCATTATTAAATCTTTTAGGCAAGAGACAACCATGGAGGGCATTTCTTTTATATGGACCACCTGGTACTGGAAAGTCATACTTGGCGAAGGCTGTTGCAACAGAAGCAGACTCAACATTTTTCAGGTACATTATAAATGATCACATATTAAATCTTTGAAGTTTGATTATTCCAAAGGGGGTCCAGTTATTTTCAAATCAATGATCTGACAAATTCCTATCCACCTTTTAGATTAATATTTATTTCTATGTTGGCCTGCTATTTATTTATGGAGATTGTATTGTGGAAATTGGATGCTTGAGTTTGCATACTTAACTGTATTAATATTAATATTAATCTTTTTACTTATTTCAGCCCCTATAGTAAACAATTTTCTTGTTGCACAAAATGCTGTTTATGGGAAGAGGAAAGGGCAAGGGGTTTATGAGAAATATAATAGATAATTGGTTCATCCTGTAGTGTTACCTTTATCTTCATCTATATTTGCTTGCCAGTTATGATCAGAGACTGAAAAGACGTGCTAAGTTATGAAGCTGAGAACCACACATTGGGATTCATTTACCTTCAGGCTGCGTTTGTTTGCAAAGGTGGGGTGGGAAAAAAGGGGTGGGAAAAAAAAATGTGGGTCCCATGTGTAGTGGGGTGAGGGAGAAGGAAAGGAAAGGAAAGGGTTTTGTGGAAAAGTGATAGTGGTGGGTCCCACTTTTTACTTTTCCAAACTTTTCCACAAAATCCCACAAAATTTATGGGGTTTTAAAATGGCTTGGGGTGGGAAAGTTGGGCTGCCACATCACCAGACAAGTTTCCTTGATTCAAGGAAGCTTGTCTCTCACTTTTCCACCCCAAGCAACCAAACAATCTACAATTTTGGGATTTAAGGGAAAAGTAAGAAATCTACACTTTTTCCAAGAATTTTCCCACCCCACTTTTATTCCAGCAAACAAACGCAGCCTCAGTGTCTTTTAGCCAATTTAGCTACTTCAACTTTAGTTGCAATGGATTAGATGATCATTTCTTCAAGTATCAAATGGTTTTTTTTAGTTCCAGATCATCCATAAAGTGATAGACAGTTGAATTCCTGTACGTGTGCTTTATTTTTTATCAACAGGACTGGAATGGCGTTGGTCTCTTTAGTTGCATACAATATTTTCTGTTTAGAAATCAGAATCATAGAGCAAGTCTTTGCACAAACGTCTCAAGATACCTAGTTCCTTCTTTAAATTTGTAGGGTCAGAATCAAATTAATATTCAGAACTGTGACCAACCTTATTCAGAATGAAGGTTATTTAGTGCTTAAGAGCTGCTGCAAGTTTCACTAATGATCTACTTGAATGGGTCCTTCGACTGGAGTTTGAGGCTGTTTCATGCCTCTGAATTGGTGTTATCATAAACCTTTCCTTCCGCACATCAAGAATGTGTAATGACTTCATATCCGTGCAACAGATGTGGGAGTTGTCTTTGTGATCCTTTTAGTGAGGTACTGTGTTGGCCTGCTTTCTTGTTGCTTGCTCCTAGCTGGGTATGGGAGATATCTATGCTCCAATTGAGGGGGATTATTAGAGTGTAAGCTGATAAAGGGAGTCTCCCTAGCATGGTGTTGTGTTGAGTATTTGATTTTAGGTCTATGTGGGTTTTGTGTTTTTCAGTTATTTACTTAAAGTTGTATTTTGTTGCTGTCTTGGATTCTTAGTGGTTTACCACCAAGAGTGCTGTACTGTTTTTTTTTAATACAAAGGTTTACCTTCTGTACTGTTGGGATTATCTCATTTGATCGTGTTCAGGCTTTTTGCTCCATATTCTCTCTATCACCTTCATCATCTTCTTCTTATCTCTTGTCCTCAGTCTCGGTGGGTGTGGTTGCATATATTCCTGCTGCTACAGTATGTATAATGACCTTCATCAAATTTGACTAGAATTCCTGATTTTGCTGGTTAAGGGAACATCTGTTGTTCTATTATATGTGTAAGACCTTTTTTTTATTTATTTATTTATTTATTTATTTTTTTATTTTAATAATTTTACACTTGGAAATGTGTGCTAGGCATTTCTAGTGGTGCATTTTGACATTTCCATTAACTATGTATTTTGATGGTTCACAGAATGCTATCTCTTGATAAGTTTAATTTGAATGTTTTCTCTTTAATGTGCAAAAATTGTTCATGTTATGGTTAACTTGTACACTGTTTTACTATTTTTTCCCCTATTGGGAATGGTATTGTGCATAGGCATCAGCTTAGCCTGATAAATTTGACAAAATGTAGCATGCTGCTCCATGCAGTGTTTCTTCATCAGACTTGGTTTCAAAGTGGATGGGCGAAAGCGAAAAGTTAGTCTCAAATTTGTTCCAAATGGCACGCGAAAGTGCACCTTCAATCATATTTGTTGATGAAATAGATTCATTATGTGGTCAGCGTGGTGAAGGCAATGAGAGTGAAGCTTCTAGACGTATCAAAACAGAACTTCTTGTGCAGATGCAGGTTTGTATTGTTCAATGAGAAGTTGTTTGAAGGCTGTGTCTGTGTTAATATCATTTTATATTTTTTATACATGACTTCTCCATCAAGAACCAATAACTTAGAAAAACCCATTCCTACTCAACTCGCATCTATAGTTTATCGATGTAGATTTAGAATAGGTAGGCAAACCTGCTGATATCCCGTTTCTCCCACACATTAGATGCCTAATCATGATTGGTTTCTTCAACAAGCTTGTTTTATGTCATGTGAAGAGCATTTCTGAATTTGAATTTTCTAGGACTACTAACTTTCTTCTGTTTTTCTTGTGCCATAATGATTGCCCTTAACATTGGAAAGATAAGTTGAGTTGTTTATATGATAGTTAATTTTTAAAGTATGACTGGTTGGTACTTGACCAATGTGTTAAAAGCTTTGAAGCTGATAGAACGAGTTGAGTCAAGGCCTTTAACCTCTCCCATATTAGGCTGGTCCAATCTTGCACCCATACACCAGAATAGGCTCCAGTAGGCACACAACAAGTGAACTACAAAACAATGTAGACATAACCACATTTTTCTACCTTTTCAAATCATGCTTCTTCAAGTTATAAGATCATATAGAATGAGAAATGGCCATAATTAAAACCCTTGGGTCAATTTTGTCACATGGATGTATTAATTTTTTTAACTGATTTTATCCTCTCTCTCTCTCTCTCTCTCCTCTCTCTCTCTCTTTTTTTTTTTTCTTCAGGGTGTTGGGCACAATGATGAAAAAGTTCTTGTTCTAGCAGCTACAAATACTCCATATGCTCTGGATCAGGTAAAGTCAAATTTATATAGATGTGCCAAATGAACTCCTGGTTTGATTTAAAATGTTGGTTTTGACTGTTATTTGGTCCCGTTAAGTTGGTTGACATGTTGTAAACATGCTTGAGACTTCATTGATAACTTTTGGGGATTGTATGGCTAGATCTTAAAATCTCAGAAAAAAAGAAGAAGATGAATATTGCAATTAAAATCTGATTAACACATTAAATAGCATATATTTGCTGTATATTGGGATCAAATGTGATATTAACTCAAGATTCAATTCTTATGTGGTGTTAAATATTGTAATCCATATAAATAATTGTAAACCATTGTCAATCTATAGTTCTGAAAGGTATTTTTATGCTCTTATGTGCTGCAGTGTAGGTCAGAGTTAGTCCTTGTTTTCACAAATTTTGGTTTCTTCTAATGTCAAGAAGTTGAATAAGACACACATTTTTTTTTAATGCTAAATTTTGTCTTGAAGTAGCATATCAGGTGTCTCATGGATCTCATGCAGTTCTAATCCTGAATCAGTGAATTCCAGTTGGAGATCAGCTCGCTACACGATTGCAGGAGCTAGAATTAGGCATTCAAACTAGATTTGACTAAACAATAGGTCTGATTTTAATGTATGAGAGTTCTGCGTAGTGATATAATGTGATCGGTTCACACTTATAGCGTTAATGTAATTGGAAGGAGATTTCTTACTACTATAGAAATCAGTGGGCAGAATGAGGTTCAATTCACTGACCAGTTAAGGTTCTGACGGTTGATAACTGGTAATAGAGGTAGGAACAAAACAGCTAAGGAATTGGAAATCTGAATATTTTCACAAATTCTAGTTGTAGTGGGAAACTAGAATTCAATGGGAAAGATTAAGAAATTTATTTCTGGGGGTTGGGGGGTGCTTGAAACCATAACTGAAATAGAAAAGCTATGATCAAATCATCCACTGATCTGCAGGTCTTGAATCACCACCAGCAACAGTTCGTGAAATCATCAAATCACAACTGAGGGGAGCATTTTGAATCATTAAAGAACCATAGGTAAAAGCTAGTCTTTCATCCATCAAATCTGTGGTCATGACTGTAACAAATTCACGTAGTAAGACTGTAAAAAACAAACTTGAAATGAAAAAGTAAAGTCTAAACCAACCGTAAACTGATAAGCTCTGTCAATTTAATTATGGAACTGGAAAATTGAAGAAACTGAAACAGGCTGGACTCTTATAGCATGTATGAAAGCTCTTGGATTTCCCTTCTATTTCTTGTTACAAAAAATATCAATCTGTGCATTAATACTGATCCTTCTTTAAGTTCCTGGGAATGAATATAACAGAAAGAAGCTCCTTATGTACTTCTCTTTTGCATAATTAAGATGGAGAAACAGACGAGACTCTGGTCTCATCTCCAAAGTCTCCATGATACTCCAGAATTATCTTAGGTCCAATAAAAGTTGCCATAAGCTGTTTCTCTGTTCATCTCTTCCTTCTATACCTTTCTGGTTTCTCTCCATATCGTTCCAATCAGTTTTGTTCTATTTTTAATTTTAGTTTCATTTTCCATCAATGGTTCCGTCCCTCCCCCCTCTTAAGTTCTATGTCTTTCCTCTATAACTTTCTCTAATTTGTCTTCTCTTCTCTAACCCTTTTTTTATTATTTCTATTCTCCATCAGTGGATCTCTCTCTCTTCCCCAATCCTTCATTTTTCTTAAAGTTCCATTTTCCATCCAATGGTTTGTCTTTGTATTTTTGAGTTCTATTGTTGATGAAACAATTTCTCTGTTATTATTTTTCATCAGGTTGTGTCATCTCTCCACTTTATACCTTTCTCTAATTTCTCTTTAACTCTTCCCTAATCACTTTCTTTGGTTATTTTATTTATTTCTGTAAAAAGTTTGTATTTTTTGTGCATTTGGGGGGGGGGGGGGGGAATCTATATCAGTATTTTTTACATTTAATGAGATCTGAGATCTGGTAAGTTTTCCAGTTCTATCTCCTGGTATATATGATTTGCTTCAATGAGTGTTTCAATCTGTTTTTTCTCATACTCTGGGAGATTTAGGTACAAATAAAGAAACAGAGGATTTCAGTAATCTGGTCCTGCTAGGTCCAGATTCCAGAGTTTAATTGATAGAAAGATCTACAGTAATAGAAAGCAAAACAAACAAAAGAAAAGAACAGGTGAGAGGAACTAGACATTGGAATACAGCTGAGGGATATAACCACCGAATTCAACTTTGGAACATCATTTCTTATTTTGGTTTATTTTGTTAGTATGGATGAACTAACAATGTCCATTCCCCATAATTGTTCCCTCTGCTCATATTTTATTCTCATTGTGGTGGGCTTTTAGAATAGAAACCCATTGGATCAAAGGCACGGCATGTATAGAACCTAAACCGAGCCTTATTTCCACATATAAGACCCAGTTTTGCTGTTTATGTCCACAAATTCTGAATACCTCTGTGGGTCTCAACAGCAAGAGTTGAGTAAATATTTAAGTTGATATTTCTATATTAAGAATGCACATTGGAGATTCAGTTGGGGCTGGCACTTGGCCTGTTTAATGGATGGCCTTTTGTTGTTTGTGCTATCATTCATTCTCAAGCATAGCTTCTGGCCTAATGGGCAAGTGCACCCCTATTTCAGATCCACTTAACACACTTGTCTACCCACTCAACCCTTGCTCTGCCTGTCCACTCTAGCTTAAGTGAACTGCATTATCGCCTCGTTAACATTTAACCCCGTAATTGACTTCTTGTGCCTAAAATCAACCTACTTTGATATATATTTAATGTCAAATTTCTTTAGCAGGGCTTGGTCGTTTTCATCCTTTCCCAATCCGAAAACGAGTTGGTTTGGGCTGCACTAGGCTGAGACTCCATACTGAAACCTTTGAAACACTCACACATTTGTTTTGACTATGTATTTCTTCTACTTTTTTAGTGATAATGTTATTTATATATTTATTTATTGTTTTGGTTGAAAACTTTTTAAGTGATCTTCGCTCTCTCGGATGAATGACTATATATGTGTGTATGTGACATGTGTCAGCCAGACAAGTATGGATGGTAGGTGAGGACTAAAGTGTTTTGTGTGTTCTATGAGATTATGTATTACTGTGTCTAATAGAAAGTGAGTTGCAGGCCATTCGTCGACGATTTGACAAGCGGATATACATTCCTCTTCCCGATTTGAAGGCTAGGCAGCACATGTTCAAGGTATTAGAGTTCGTTGCTATAGCTTTTCTTTTGTCCAGGTTGCGTCTCTTGTACGTTCGCTTTTCTCAACCCACTTGGTCCTTACCTTTATTGCCCTTGAGTTGATAGACTTGAAGTAGAGCCTTGTAGCCATGGTTGAGATTCCTCTGTTTACATCTGATTTCTGCTGGTCCATCTAGGGTTTGGCTCTTGATATGATCCAAGTCCTTGACCCATGCCCCCATCAGTTTCTTACCATGATTGATTGATATTTCTCTTCTGTACACAATTGATTGCTGCAGGTACATTTGGGGGATACCCCTCACAACCTAACTGAAAGTGATTTTGAGCACTTAGCCCGCAAGTCAGAGGGGTTCTCGGGGTCAGATGTTTCAGTTTGTGTGAGTACCTATCTTTTATTGGACACTTCTTTTCTCTATTTCTCTGTAATTGTATTCTTTCATCTGGTTCTTTTGTTTCCTACTGAGAATTATTGGCTGGTGTTTTTATTGATTACGTTTCTGTTGCTGACAGGTCAAGGATGTCCTCTTTGAACCGGTGCGAAAAACCCAAGATGCTATGTTCTTTGTAAAGTCACCCAATGACATGTGGGTTCCATGTGGACCAAAGCAGCCAGGATCTGTTCAGATTACCATGCAGGAGCTTGCAGCAAAGGGCCTTGCTTCAAAGGTATGGATTGGTTAAGAATTTTAGCAGAAGATGGCGGAGAGAGTGAAATTCTAGGCTACGGTATCCTGTCTTTTCTTTGTCTTCTGATAAAACGATTGTTGCTTGCTTGAATGCATGGACAGATTCTTCCACCACCAATCTCGAGAACAGACTTCGATAAAGTGCTTGCGAGGCAGAGGCCAACTGTGAGCAAAAGTGACCTTGAGGTACATGAGAGATTCACAAAGGAATTTGGAGAGGAGGGTTGATTGTTTTGAAGTGGAAGAGAACACTAAACTTGTTGTGAGGACATGAATTGTAATTTAAAAATTGCCGTTGTTGCACCGGATGATATATCCATCTTTGTAACCGCTTCAAGTCAGATTTTTGAACTCCCAAGTGTACAAGTGGAGATTTTGTGTTGTCATTTCTTACATTATATAAAAAATTGCGTGTTCATACCAGGTTAACAGTGCTTGATGCTTCCTTTCAACTGCTACCCCTCTAACCAATGAATATTGGCGGCAGGTCTGATATCGTTCTCGAATCTCAACCAAAGTAAAATCCTATTTTGACCTGGTGGATTGATCACAGGAATCTTGATTCAGTATTCTGCTGATTTTTCTCCCCATTAATCCATCTCGGTGATTTCTTGCTGCCTTCTTGTTTTGGTGAGAAGAAACGTTGTAGCATATTTACTCAAACTTTCTCTTCTTTCTATAATTGAAACAAGGAAAAATAAATTGAATTGATGGAAGTGCTTTGACATTGATTTTTTATATATATTAGCTCATAAGACCTACAATTGAAAACTGCAATTAAGTTATTAACAAGAAAAGAGAAAAATATAATTAAGCTTCTTATTATTGATCATACCTACTAGGAAGAAAGGGTCGTCTTATATAAGGTGAAGTTTTGACACTGACATCTTACTTATGAAGTGTCAAATTTGTCAATTGATCCAATCCGCTGAGTTTCAATTGTTCTAACAATTTTTGATCTAACTGTGAAAATTAAACAACATTTGACCATTGGTCACAAACTTACGCCATTGCAGGCATTGCCACTAATCACATCGAGCGAATTTTTGCCACTAATCACATCTGATACCGAATTTCTAATAAATGAATAAGGTTTAAAGTATTGGTATCGAATATTGCATAATAGTTGCATAATAGTTAAGTGATTGTATAAGATATATCATTTTGTATCGAGTAAGATACAAAATCATATTGAGTACATATCATTTTGTATCATAGGGTGGAATACTTGAAACCTTGTCCAATGAAATGCAGAATCGCCCGGACGAGTGGAACCGTTAGGATTGTTCGCTCACCGTGTCAAAGCCTCAACGGGTGATTTTCCGAATCGGACGATTTTAACCACAAGTTTAAAAAAAAAATCAACTTGAGAATGCCCCACCACGAAGGCATTCTACGCATCACGCTTTTAACTTCCCACGATTTCTATTGTTACACCATTAATCCCGAGAACATAAAAACCAGAGTGAAGACTAAATAAAATCTATAGGCATTTTGCGGAAGACCGCCTACTTTCTTTCCTCTTTCTTCTTCACGCAAAAACTAAAAACTTGGATTCCTCTATCGTGCGTGTATCTGCGTGTGAATTCTTTTCGTCGATAAGGTTTTGATCGGTAGGCTGGTGGAGGATTGAAAATAATACGTAAGAGGAAAATGAAAAAACTCGACCTGCAGCTACCTTGCTTTATCGATCGCGAGTCTTAGGCACGGAATCAAGGTCCGTTTTCCTTATTTCAGTTCTTATTCTCCAATTTTGCTTCGAGAATTTGTGGTCTGGTCAGGTCAGCAGTGAAGGTTTAATTGTGTCTGATCTGCAGTATATTCAAGTATATTCAATCGTAAGAGTTTGAAGCCTTTATTTTATGTATTTTCTGTATATTATTTAGCTTGCTATATAAATCTGATTGAGCTTGGGCATACCTAGGGCTTTGGATTGGAGTATTTTGCTGAAGCGTTTCTGTTTTGAGGTTCTTTACTTTCTATGCAATTCGTTGGAATCGGAAGATGTATAGCAATTTCAAGGAACAGGCCATAGAATACGTAAGGCAGGCAGTTAATGAAGATAACGCCGGGAATTACAGTAAGGCTTTTCCCCTTTACATGAACGCCTTGGAGTACTTCAAAACCCATTTGAAGTACGAGAAGAATCCTAAGATTAAGGAAGCGATCACTCAGAAATTCACGGAATATCTCAGGCGGGCGGAGGAGATTCGTGCTGTTCTTGATGATGGGGGGACAGGCCCTGCCTCGAATGGGGATGCAGCAGTCGCTGCACGGCCCAAGACGAAGCCCAAGGACGGAGAAGGGGGAGATGGAGAGGAGCAGTCCAAGCTTAGGGCTGGCCTTAATTCAGCTATAATAAGGGAGAAGCCGAACGTTAAATGGAGTGATGTGGCTGGACTTGAGAGCGCCAAACAGGCATTGCAGGAGGCAGTTATCTTGCCAGTGAAGTTCCCGCAATTTTTTACTGGTTAGTTTCTTTCATTAAATCAATCCGGCTTTAGTTTGGTCATCTTCTTCATCTGTCCAGGGAAATCTGTAATCATTTCCCATTTTACTTCTTGATTTACGAATTCAGACAAATTGAGTGAGCCGATATCACTAGTTCTCTCTCCAAAACATCTTGTTGATTGGAATATCCTTTCTCTCTTCTGGTTTCCATTGAACGTATAATTAATGCTAAAGCCGTCTATAGGCCATAAAGAAACTAGAAAACGTAAATTGTATGGGCTCCACTGATACCCTATTGTGTTGTGTCTCATGAAGATATCCGATCTCCAATCCCCCTCCCACCCACTCACTTTTAGTTTTCTTGCTAAGCACATGCTGGGGTAATATTATCTGAGTTGGTAGTTGTAAATATCAACTATAAAGTAAGAAGATCAAAATGAGGCATTTTCCAGTCTTAAACTTGCCTCAAAAGAGCCTTGTTCGAACTACATGTGGTAGGAAGCTTTGATCCAATACTTGGGGTTCTTTTTTCTAACATTTCATCTCTTTGACAGGGAAATCATATAAACTTTTTTGCTTCCCCCTACATTACTCATGTCCTTATTGTTGTCACTTCTATCTAGAGGGTTTACCTATATTCTTGTGCTATCATTCCTAGGCCTGGATAATGTTGGTCATGGGTCTGTTGGATTCATCTTTGAAATTAAAATTTATGTTTGAGATATCTAAGAGATAAGAACCTGTATCAAAGTTCAAACTTTCATTGCATTGACTGTAATTGATAATGAAAAGATGGCAAATTGAAAATTTATTTTGAGAAGATCGGGCACTGGAAATGCTACTATGTCCTCTGCAGCCTACAGTTTTACCGGATGTCATTATTATATTTTGTAGGTAAGAGACAACCATGGAGGGCATTTCTTTTATATGGTCCACCTGGTACTGGAAAGTCATACTTGGCGAAGGCTGTTGCAACAGAAGCAGACTCGACATTTTTCAGGTATATGATGATTCATCACATATTAGACTTTGAAGTTTCATTTGATTATTTGAATGGCAATCCAGCTATTTTCAAATCAACAATCAGACAAATTCCTCTCTGCTTTCTAGTTTAATATTTATTTCTATGTAGGCTGTTATTTATTTACATTGCTCATATTTCCATCTTTGTGGAATTTGGGTTGCTTGTATATAATACTTAATTGTGTATTAAGGAACATGGTTCCTTATTTTAATTGCTATTATGTGGATCTCTATTGCGGGGAGTTATATTGTTAATTGGACCAAAATAGAAAAGCTAGTGCCAGTAAATTGATCATTATGCCAAGAAGTTCATCCGATCTATATATTATACGTGATTGCAAATTTCATTTCATCATACTCAAGCTTTGGCTTCCTCCTCTTGTCAGTCTCATGAGTGCTAATTGCAGATTTCTTTGGTGCTGTATGGTATCAGAGTGATTCAAATCAGTGTTTGCATTGGATTTTCTGGTTTGTGAGTCTCTCAGAGTCCCTTCTTGTGGTTGTAGTGACCTGTGATGCTGTACGTGCTAGATGAGGCTCTAGTTAATGGGTGACTGAAAAGAAAGTTGAGCCTTGCTACGTGTAGTCGCGTACTGCATCTTCTGGTTTTCTATGGTGCTGTTCACTGAACATCATCAGCACAATTTGGCGTTGTTTTCTTTGCAGTTCTTTGAATATTATTTATGGCACCAATTGATCCAGATCTAACTAACACATTTGACTGAGAGATTGAGGCATTGATGATCTTCTTGAGTGGGTCATTTGACTGGGTTTTGAGGCATTAATGATCTACTTTACACATAGGGATATAAACTGGTAATGTGTATTGATGCATTTTGACATTTCATTGGCTTTGTTTTTGGTGCTTCACAGTGTTATCTCTTGTTATGTTTCATTTTGCTTGTCTTCTTCTCAATATGCCAAAGTTATTCATGCTATGGTTAATTTTTACAATGTTTCTATCATTTTTTTCACATGGGAATTGGGATTGTGGATGGGCGTACACTTAGAAGTCCTATAAATTTTACAAAATGTAGCATGCTGTGCTCTATGCAGTGTTTCTTCATCAGACTTGGTTTCAAAGTGGATGGGTGAAAGCGAAAAGTTAGTCTCGAATCTGTTCCAGATGGCACGTGAAAGTGCACCTTCAATCATATTTGTCGATGAAATAGATTCATTATGTGGTCAGCGTGGCGAAGGCAATGAGAGTGAAGCTTCTAGACGTATCAAAACAGAACTTCTTGTGCAGATGCAGGTTTGTGTTGTTCAATGAAAAGTTATTTGAAGGCTGTCCTTTTCTTTTGCGGGAGTATTAATATCATTCTATATGGATCTATACATCACTTCTCTGTCTAAACAAAAACTCCAAAAATCCTTATTCCTACTCTACTCTCATCTAAGCCTACTGATACAGATTCAGGTTTGGTAGGCAAACCTACTGGTGATGGGTCTTAAATAACAAACTATGGTAAAAACTGTTTATTTGAACAGCACTGAATGAGGGACTCTCTACTGGATTTTGGTAGAGTGGTAGCTGCTGTTGCAGAGAAGATTAGACCATAGAATGGCCTTGTTTTAGTAGCTGTGGTAAAAACAATTATTTGAAGAAACTATGGAAAAAACTGTTTATTTGAACAGCACTGAATGACGGACACTCTACTGGATTTTGGTAGAGCAGTAGCTGCTGTTGCAGAGAAGATTAGACCATATAATGGCCTTGTTTTAGTAGATGTGGGGCCTACAGAGAAGTGGAAGGACAAGCATTGAGACGAGAAATAAAGCAGGGTTTTCAACTAAATGGTGAAGGCCAGAGGGTGGGTCTGCCAAGGAGCTCTCTTTTTTTCCCGGATGAATAAATAATTCATTACAAAAGGAAAAAAGGGGGGGGGGGACACATAAGAGAACCAAGAGGGCTCAACATGGGGCATCAAGCCTTACAACAAACCTATAAAGGCACACAAAGAGAAAGAAATCGATAGCACTTGGAAACAATGGACCAAAAGACATGGCCAAGAGGCCAAGCTTGACTAAGCCAAACCTAGAAATATCATGAGTCTTTTTTCTTCTTAACTTGGCAAGGATCGCAGTTTGCAGAGCATCGAATTAGAGGGGTTTCTTGACCTAGATGCTTCCATATTACTTGGATCAACATCGCAGGATTCAAAACTTGCAGTAGCATGGCCGAAGAGCGCTGTTTCTGCTTGTTGGAGGGTTGCAAAGGATTCAGAAGCCCTAATATTAGCAATCTTAGAACCAAAGGATGAAGAGGTTGCAGCTATGCAGAATCTTCATCATGAGCAGGGTCTTTTATGGAGTCGACTTCAGAAGCTTCACAGTGATCAGCAGTAGCTGGAGACCAAGGCAAAGCACAGTAGAGGTGGCGGGGGCAGGGAAGGAGGGCTGGGGATAGCCCTCAGCATAGCGAGAAAGAAGCAAGAATAAAGGAAGATGAAGAAGAGTAAGTGGAAGCAGAGGGCACAGGGCAGAGAGAGAGAGAGAGAGATTAGGTGGCTGCTTAGGAGTTCCAGCAATGGAAAGAGGGTTTCTAAGGTGTTTCTAAGCTCTTCAAACCTGCTGTGATTGAGTTTCAGATTTGAAATAAAGTGATGTTTGAAGCTCAGATTCAAAAATTGGACTCCTAGGTCAACTAGGATTGGGTTTATGGTTTCTGCTAGGGTTAGGAGAAGGTCTAGCATTGCTGGTTTTGCTTTCCAGAACTGAATTCTATTGATGTCTTTCAACTAGAAGTAGTCCTAATTGACAGAAACTCAAATTTCTGCAAACCAAGGTAGAAGATGAAGGCTTAAGGGCGATCAGAAGGGAAGGGAAAAGTGTTCAGTTGGGGTTGGGAATATGGCTTTCCTATTAGGGCTAGGATCGAAAACGTGGGGAAGAAGAAGGAGATGGGAGAGGCTGCTGCTACTCAGGAAGTGACCGCGATGTAGGGGAAACTGTAGGGAAGGGGTCTAGGGGTATTTGCGATGGGGTAGGGAGGGTTTTCAAGGCTAAAACTAAAGGGGAAAGGGGCAAGGAGACTTGCAGACAGAAGTGGGGAAGGATTAGGGCTGGGGTGGAGTCTTCTGCTTACTTGGGAATGCTGGACAGATGCTTGAATGTTGAAGATGATGGCTGAATCTGCAGTTCTGAACTTGGAAGTTGAATGCTTGATTGCCTTGAAGACTTTGAAATTATTGAAAGCTGAAGAAGAAATATATTTTTTTACTCAAACCCTCATCCGAGACCCACCCAATAAAGGAGGTATCGATCCTTAATTCAATAATTTTATTAATCTTCAAAACCGAGAAATAACTTACAATGAAAGGCTATTTATAGCCTGAAAGAACAGACTCTGACTCAACTTAGCAAATCCCTAACAAATGAGGATTCCTTTACAATTCTAATTGGACTCTTAACACTTATCTAATAAAATCAAATTACTACGCAATCTCAGCCCTTGGATCTAAGATCTCACTCACACACTCTAAGTCATCTAATTAAGCAAATGCTAATTAAACAACTTAAGACTAATCAACCAACTTAATATCAAATGGGATTCTTCCAAATAGGCAAACACAATTTCAACTCAAAACAAAATACTCCAACCAAACCCAAATTAGACTCTACTGAATCACGAAAATCTGAAATAAATCCTAAATTAAATTCAGGAATGAATTGAGGGTTAAGATGCTTAAAATACCCCTCTTGTAGGGTTTGGCCAGCCTAGGGAGGCTTCTTAGATCTATCATGGGGGCCTCACTTAGGGTTTCGAATAGGGGGGCCCTCGTGTTCACATCAGGGATGTCTTAGATTAGAGAGAGAAAAGGAAGAGAGAGAAGAGACAATAGGGAGGGAAGCAAGAGGAAAGGAGACAAAGAGTGAAGAGAGAGAGAAAGACGGGAGAGGGAAGACAAGGTATGAAGAGAGAAGAACGAGAGAGAAGGCGGAACAAGGATGTCGTAGATTTGAAAGAGAAGGAAGAGAGAGAAGAGACAATAGGGAGGGAAGGAAAAGAGAAGGAGATAGAGGGACGAGAGAGGGAAGACCGGTATGAAGAGAGAAGAACGAGAGCGAAGGAAGAGAGAGAGAGAGAGAGAGAGAAGGCGGAACAGAGATGTCTTAGATTAGAGAAAGAAGGAAGCAAGAGAAGAGACGAAGTGGGAGAAGAGAGAAGGAGACAAAATGGGAGCGGGAAGACAAGGTATGAAGAGAGAAGACGAGAGGAGACGATAGTGGAGATGTAGCGGGAGAGGGAAGAGTGCTAAGAAGTTAAGTGAGGAAATGTGTGACTAGGAAAGAGGGAGGGGGGAGGTACACGGCAATCTCACCTCGAAAAGAATATCTCTGCTAATCATCGTATTTTGGGCTGCAGCCCCCATAATGTTCATATATAAATAGTATTGAAAAGAGAGTTGCAAACATTATGTTCATACATAAAAGTATTGAAAAGAGACTTGCAAGCAAACTCAAAAAGGAGTCCTTTTTTTTTTAAATTAAACTCTAATATAAGGGTTAAGATCAAAGTTTGATAGTGTTATAATAGGTGAGAACTCTACTAGCTACCACTGCAAATAACTTAACAAATAAAAGCCAACAAAAATAAAAGAATAAAACTCCTAATGCATGTATCAACTTGAAGTAAAAACTTTTGAACTTAAATTCTATCAAACAAGTAAAAAAAGTTATTAATGAGTCGCAACAGGCAGAGACCCATCTATTATGAGTAAAAGACAAGACAAAGAAGTGCTAAACACTTGACTACCTAAAACAGTGTCCGTTGTTTTTTTTTTTCCCCGCAGGGGGTGGGGGGGGGTGGGGGGGTTGCTGGTTCAAATTTGACTGGGACTTGAACCATGGGCTCAACTGAGAACCATTAAATAGACACAATTTAGAACTGTTGCTTTGCATAGTTTGTTGAGTTGCAGGTTCTCATGTATTTCTGCAGTATTTAATGACATCCTGTCTACCCTTTCTCTTGTTCTTTTGGAGCTTTAAAATTTCCCCTTTCTAAGTGGCCCGTATGTTTATGGATGCAGTTGGCTATGGAGCATGATAATTTAACTAGGTGAAGCTTAAATTTCAAATACTCATGCTACACTTCTTCATTATGTTATTCTTTTGTTTGAGAGCATTTTTCTACAATTTTGTCTCTTAAAGTCTTCTTTTAGAGGAACCAATGGCAAAAGTTTTAAGAGTTTGGACACTCTGCAGTAATTGAGGAATCCAGATTCAAAGGCAAATGTGGTTTTCAGGAGTTTCTAAAATCCAGATTCCATACAATAATTGATTATTGGGAAATCGGTTGGAGGTTAATTCCAGGCGTAGGTGGATTAGATCCTTGTTTCCTAGTGGGAAGTGGAAGGGATGAGCATAGGGTCAGTGTCAATTAAGTCAGTTGCCTCCTTTTGTATAGCTCTGTGTCCCCCTGTTTCTTGGCTCGTGCATGTTCAGTGGTTGGAGAGAAGATTTGGAAATAGAAAGATTCAGGCATTACTGGATTAGGAAAGGACTAAGTTGGAGGTCATTACCTAGATGTAATAAGAATGGCAATGCTATCTGTACTCTACAGTAGTTCCATAAAAGATAAAACACCGCCAAAAAGAATAATTAACCATATTCATGATGGAAGTGTCAGAGGTTGAGCATAAATGGAACAATATGTAGTCTAATTTGTTTCTATGTGATCCCTCTAGTCTGTTGGATTATGTATCAATGTAGTTTTTGTCTCTCTCTCTCTCTCTCTCTTTATTGGTGGAGTTTAGGGGTCTCAGTAAAGGGTCTACCACTTTTTTATCTTGTAATCATGTTGTACCATTTCTGGTATACATTGTATGCCTGTTCATGATTGGCGTCTTAGATGATGAGCTTGTTTTATGCCATCTGAAGAGCAAGCAATTCTGAATCTCTTTAGGACTGCTAAATTTCTTTAGTTTTTCTTGTGAGCCAAACCGTAATGGTTTCCCAGTATTGGAATGGTAAATTTTGAGTTGGTTATACAGTAGTTTATTTCTGAAATGTGAGTCATAAAACATTTTAGCGCTAATTGTAAACTTTTTTACCTTTTCAAGCCATGCTGCTATAAGGTCTCATTGAGCAAGCTATGTCCATAATTAACTGTGTTTATTTGTTTCACATGTATTTATATATTTTAACTATATCCCCTGCCCCTCTTTTTTGTAAAATTTCATTTCAGGGTGTTGGGCACAATGATGAAAAAGTTCTTGTTCTTGCAGCCACAAATACTCCCTATGCTCTAGATCAGGTAACATCAAATTTATATAGGTGCACAAAAAGAACTCCAAGGTTGATTTTAAATTGACTTTTTTTTTTGGGGGTTCCTTTATGTTGCATGATGCATTATGAAAATGCTTGAGATATTGTGATAAACTTTTGGAGATCACGTGGAAAGTTTTAAATCTCAGAAAACAGAAAGAACAAAGAAAAAGGGTTTGGAAGTCAGTAATCCTACAGCGATCATTGCAAAAGATATTAATGCATACATTAAATAGCACAATTTTTGCTACTTACTGGAACCATGAGACTGACTCGAGTTTCAACTGTTATGTGGTGTTATATGATTATCCATGCAAATAATTGCAAACCCTTGTCAATTATAGTTCTGAAAGGTATCTATATGCTGATATGTGTAGGGTGTAGGTCATATACTCATAGTTTGTCCTGATTTTCCTCAACTTTTTTCTACTTTCATGAATCTGAACTAGGAAAAAAGCTCTTTGTTTATGCTAATTTTGTCCTGAAATAGCTTAGTCCGGGTATTATGAATGTCTTGCAATGTAATCCCAAATCAGTGAAATCCAATGGGACATCATCTTGCAACAGGATTGCTGGAACAAAATGAGGTCAACAAAGTACCTATGAAAAGAAACGAATAACAGATTAACACTAGGTCTGACTTTAGTGTAGTGAGAGTTTGCAAAGTGATCATCATCCAATGGTTGAGCTCACACTTATAGAGTAATCTGATTTCTCAAAATAAGCCCCCACTCTTGCTGATTTGTTTGCATGAGATTCTGAATACCTTTGTGGGTTTAAATGAGAAGAATTAACTGAAACTATCAGTTGAAGTTTGTTATCGCTATATCAAGAATGCACATTTGAGATACAGTTTGGCTGGCACTGAGCCCTGGATGGGCTTTTTGTTGGTTTGTGCTATCATTCACAGGCATAGGTTCTGGAAGTAATGGGCTAGTGCACTCCATTTCAGATCCACTTAGCACCTTTGTCTGCCAACACAAACCATGGTCCGTCTGTTCTCTAGGTGAACTGCATTTTCCCCTTCTCTTGTGACTGAAATTAACCTAATTTGTTATTTATATTATGTAAAGTTTTTGAATCTTGCAGATCTCAAACTGGTAGGATTTGGTCATTTATACCCTTGCCCACTTGATAAATGGGTTGGTTTGGGCTGCTGCACTTGTAGCCTGAGAGGCTTGCTCAACCCTCCGAAACCCTCACTGCCAATCCTTAATACTAGGAATACATTCATCTGCCAATCCTATATACTAAAACCCACACATCTTGGTTTTTACCATGTATTTCTACTACTATTTTTGCAATATATATATAAATTTTTTTTCCCCATTCTTTCTTTCTGGTTGAAACTACATGATAGTTGTTCATTCTCTGGATGACCAAATCTAAAGAAGAGAGATACGTATGAGGTTCTAATGATTGTGTCGGCTGGACTATTATGGATGGGTACGCCTGGACTATATGCTTTTTGTTTTATGTGATTGTGTGAATTCCTGTCTAATAGGAAATGAATTGCAGGCCATCCGTCGACGATTTGACAAACGGATATATATTCCTCTTCCCGATATGAAGGCTAGGCAGCACATGTTCAAGGTATTAGAGATTGTTACTAATTTATGTCTACGTCCAGGTAGTGTCTCCTGTTGCTGTCGTTTTTCTTAACCCATTTGGTCCTATCTTAATGGGCAAAGTGGACAGACTTATTGAAATTCCTCTCTAACGTTTGATTTCTGCTGGAAATTCTACAGTTTCTCTTGTGTTGCACTTTGACCCATTGTTCTGTAGCTTTGGTTAATGGACATTTCTCTTCTGCACATGATTTCTGCAGGTACATTTAGGGGATACCCCACACAACCTAACTGAAAGTGATTTTGAGCACTTAGCACGCAAGACAGAGGGTTTCTCAGGTTCAGATATTGCAGTTTGTGTGAGTGCCTATATTTTATTGGATATTTCTGGCTTTCTCTGTAATGGTTTGTTCTTCTGTTACTTACTCTGAATTATTGGTTGGTGTTCCAGTTTATTGATCCCAGTTTCTGTTGCTGACAGGTAAAGGATGTCCTCTTTGAACCTGTACGTAAAACCCAAGATGCTATGTTCTTTATAAAGTCACCCAATGACATGTGGGTTCCATGTGGACCAAAGCAGCCAGGAGCTGTTCAGATCAGCATGCAGGAACTTGCTGCAAAGGGACTTGCTTCAAAGGTATGGATTGAACAATTTTAGCAGAAGTTCATGGATAGCTCCCTCTAGATTTACATCATGCTGTGTTGTCTATCTTTAACTTTGATCGCTCCTCACTTGCCTCACTTGTAATCTATGCACGGACAGATTCTTCCACCACCAATCACGAGAACAGACTTTGATAAAGTGCTTGCTAGGCAGAGGCCGACTGTGAGCAAAGCTGACCTTGAGGTGCATGAGAGATTCACAAAGGAATTTGGGGAGGAGGGTTGATTGATTTGAAGTGGAAGAGGACACTAAGCTGGTTGTGAGGACAGAATTGTAAATTAAATCTGTATTGCCATTGTTGCTTGGGATGATATATTCATCTTTCTAGCGGCTCTAACTGGGATTGTAAAACACCTAATCTTTACAACTGAAAATGCTTGTGTTTGGCATCTTCATACGCGGTATAAAATTTGCTTTATTACCAGGGTAATGCTGGATGCCTCGACTACTCCCAGGTTACCATGGATGATGGGTGGCTTAATATTGGTCTGAACTCGGTAGAACCTTATTTTAATCGAGCGCTCGGCCACACGAACCTGGATACGCAATTTTACTGATTTTTCTTTTCATAACCTCCCGAGGGTGTGATTGCTTCCAACTGTAGTTGGTTCAACTCTCAATTGCATCATATTTATTATATGCAGAGTCTCTCCATTCGTGAGACCACAGAATCATAATAGCTCCGGGGTGGCATGGAAACAGCAAATAGGAATTGAATCGACGGAAGTGAAATTGAAGTAGGATCTCCCTGCTTATTACAGTATTGGCTGCTTTCTTTGAGCAGTACCTTACAATCTGCAGAGCTCGCGGGAGAAGGGAAAAACTACTGTAATAAACAGTATTGCCTGATTTAAAGGACGTTACCAGCCCCTACTGAGAATTGTTAGAACTAGCCGTGACTCAATCATACAATGAGTAGCGTACCGGGTTAAACCTGTGAATAAGGAGAGAAAAATCGAGTCCAGATCACTTTTCCGCCCGAAAAGTACCCTGATACTTTCTTGCAACACATTTTGCATGGGCTCAATGCAGGACATGCTTCTGAATTTTTTTTTATCATTTCAGACATAATATCCACACAAAATGAATTTTTTTTTTTTATCATTTCAGACATAATACCCACACTAAATGAATGGTGAAACAACATCGAAGGAGCACGATGGGGAGGTGATCATGTGCCACATACATCAGATTTGTTGGACACACGTGAACGTACATGTTAGTTCTAACCCCCCCAAAAAAAAAAAAATGTTAGGTTGTACAACCAAGGGGTTGGACCAGTTGGTAAAAGAATCGTACAACTCATTTGTAGGAGGTCAAGAGTTCAACTCATACTAGGGTTGGGGCATTACCCCCAAAGTAATCCACTTATCCCCCTTCTCTGTATATACAAATACCGTTCCAAAAAAATGTTAGGTCGCGCAATCCAGGACTCAGTCCCCAAATGCACGACTTTTTTCAGTTTGATGTGGTAAATTCCGTTTCCTACGCACTTATCAGTTCATCAGGCGGGACTTCTGTTCATACAATTGAAAACTCTGCAAAACATTGAAGTTCCCACCTCATCCTCTCATGCTGCTTTTCTTGAGAAGCTCTGAAGCAAGGCGGAAGCAACAAGAGTGTCAGTAAGGTCACAAAGAAATACACTAGCATCCAAGATTCACATTCATATTCAGACCAGATATTCACATTCTCAAATCTATTGATCAGATACAAGTGGAATTGACAGATTAGCTACCACCCTAAGTCAGATGGTTGGCCTTGGTTGACCTCTGCTGTATTTTGGTGGGTTTGTCTTGGCAACATCAACGACAATCATCCAACCATTAATGATCTGCAGGCAACAACCAACAGGAAAGTGAGATTGAATAAATATATAATACCTAACCAAGGTATAAACACAGGAAAACGTAGCCAATGGCCTCTGCTTACCTTGCCATTCATCTCTTTCAGTGCAGCACCCGCAGCTTCTTCTGTGGTATATTCAATGAATGCATAACCCTTGGACCTCTTAGAAATCTTATCCATTATAATTTTAACTGCCAAGAACCAAATGTAATGTGCAATTAACAATTTGTTATGCCATGGAATGGTTCACTAATCTTCCCAGCCCCAACTTTCACCCCATCCCTTTTGATACACAAACCAAGCTTTCTACTTGAGTGGGTGGTAGCCCAAAATACCTTCCACAAGCTCACCAAAGCTTTCAAATGCCGCACGCAATGTCTTCTCTGATGTATAAAAAGACAGGCCTAGCAAAGGAAAGAAAGCTATTTCAGAAAAGAGTTCAGGAGTCAGCTAACTGGAAATAATTATCCTTTTCTACAGAAATAAAACGAAGGGCTAGTAGCATTTTCTTTACACAACATACAAGATTGTAGATATGCATGACTATTCTAACAACTATTTGCAATGAAGGACTTCATATCCAGAAGAATATTAATCTTCTAGAAAGAAAAATGGCTATTTTGTTTGGATTGTTCTCTGGTTAAGGTACATGTTTCAGAAGTTCTCGTGCAAAAAGTGAGGATAGTAATTATTATTATGATTTAACAGCAATACTTCCACAGTATAACTCAGGACTGGTAAAAACATAACAGGTAGTGCAGTAACCTTTCACAGAGAACAATAAGCAGGCTCCAAAATTTCTATCTAATCAAGAAGATAAAATCGCAGAAGCATACAAGCATAAGCAGCTGCTGTTCTTCTGGACTGTAGACTCTTATATAAATTATAAGCCTCCAATCAAGAAGGAACAGGAGTCCAGCATTATTCGGCTGAGGTAGGATGAAAATACTGGCAATAGAAGCATTTCAACCCACAGCAAATTGTTCATGACTGGAATAGTTCATTTCTGGCTCTAAAGAAAGGCAATGTTGGGCCATTGATTTTGGTATATCTATAGATTTGAAGACCAAGGAGATGGTAAAAGCCAACAAGGCAACAATATGGCAGACAAGGGATTGTTCCAACCTATTGATCAGCTCTTAATTCATTAAAGGCTTTAGAAAGCTATCTAGGAGAAATAACTACAATCAGGATTTGTAGAAGTAGTAGAATCAAGTTAAAGACAGAGCTAGTAAAGATCAAGAGAAACTTGATACTTCACAAACCAGTGATTATATATGACTGGAAAACCTGGTTCAGTGATAACGGCTTCACAGGTCTATCAATAGATACAAGAAACTTGAATCAGACACCTTTATAAGGATCAAACCCAGTTCTCAAAATCTAAGCCACTGGCAATACTAGGGGAAATATTGCAAGGTTTGATGACAATCCTGGAAACAAATTTGGGGTCTATCAAGTCAAGTAGTGGAAATTTCAAATATAATGTTCAGATATAATAACCAAATAACCATCAAGAAATGGTGAGAATTCTGATATCAATGTTCAGCATAGAAGAGAAGAATATTACAAATAATCAAGGAGAAATACAAGAAGAGGAGAACATCAGAATTAAAGAATACAAGGAAAAGCGAACAAGAGAAAATATGATTAGCTTTAAGAGAAAGAAGAGTAGCTACAGAATGACCAGAACACAAATGAATAGAAACCCTGCCAGTTGGAATACGACCTCATACACAGTAGCACAGCAGCACCACACATTAATTCTGAATAAAAATTTGAAAGAAAAACTCAAAATTCAAGATTCAAATCATGCTTAATAGATGGAGAGCTTCTGATAGAACAGGTTACAATACTTAATGTGACACTTCAAAATGTTTAATGGCCTGTCACTGTTTGATTGACATAATTGTTTCATTTTTGACAAAATCTGTAATGCATCCTTAGCAGTTGTGATTGAAAGAGGCTCCATCCCAACCTATCAAATGGAGGTCAAAGTATGGCTTTTGGCTGTGCAGTTTGACAGCTCCAGGAAATCTCACAACCTCATATTTTCCAACTTTCATGTCTTGGGATGTCATATAAGTGACTTATATTCAAGGAGTGTGTATCAACACACCTACCCTCATGAGCAACGAAGCAACCTACCAGTAACAAAAAGCCTCTTTGTTTTTATACTGGGTGTCTGATTGGCATCTGAAGAGTCTGGTGTAGCAGTAGACTCCTCTGGTATTTCATTACCTGAAGAATCATAAAGGATCACGTTAAATCAGAAATGCACCAGTTCAATGCTTTCCAGAAAGCTAAATGACAGATTGACAGGGCGCATACATGTTTTAAATTGGTAGCCTGGGAATAATAATGCAAACTTTTACTACCTCTTCTCTAAAGCCTGTGATTTCACTCCCACTCAAATGAGAGGCAACTATTAAGAAAGCAACAAATTGGTAACCTAGAAATAAATGTTATGAAAATCATACAACCAGCCAGATAATGAGATTAAAGTCACATATACTAAGAACACGGAGAGGTAAGCAGATTGTAAGTAATCTAACTGCTGTTTAGTGGGGGTTTTTTTTTCCCCCCCTCTTTTTTTCACTGGGTTGATCTGCCAGTATTTATTTCTTGGAAAAAAAAGGAAAAAGATGAGCGTAATATTATCAATTAGATGGTTTAGATGTAAATTCAATGTACCTGTGCTTGTTTTAGCTTCATAGACAGAAAGCAAGAATTTACAAACACAGAACCTTGATGATTTAAATCACAATTCCAGGCTCAAACAGTGAAGTATCAGCAAAACTAAGAGTAGAACCAACCTGCATAATCCTTCTTCTCCGACCCAAAATTTACATCGGGTAAAACAGATAAGACACCCGGAACACCTGCATCACGTTAGAGCTATTCAAGTACCCACATCACAAATATAACAATAGAAAAAAAAACATATGAAGGACAGAGAGGGAGAGAGACCAGCTACTTCCTGAGCACACTCATCATTGAGTACACAACAGAATCCAAAAGTATTCTTCCAAGAAATATGATATATACACATTTGAGCATCCTTCTCACTGTAAAAAAGAACCGGCAAAATTTCAGAGATAGAACCGTCAAAAGGAAAAATAAGCAAACAAATCCTTAGGCATCAGCACTTACTATCCCAAAACTTTTGTAAGTACTTGAACACAACAATCCACCATCTGGGCTTTTGTAACAATTTCAACGGCTGGTTTCTCCATTCGAACAACCCAGTACTTGGAATTTCCCTCAGGAAACAAAAGATAATTTCCACCCTTTGAACTATGCCATTGAAGGTCTGAAAAACTGTAGTCTTTCTTCGAAGAATTAAAATCTGAGTCCCGCATAACGGATAGAACCTCTGGCAGACCTGCATTCCAAGTACCCTATATGGTAAAATTAAAGGGATTAGGAAGAGAAGGCAGTTAAACCTTTCAACACCTTGTATTCCCCGACTCTTCATATCCCAGTATAACAAGAGTCTTTGCTTCTTTCTGAAAATACGCTCAAACCAAATCTCTCTAGAGATTAACTATGAGATGGATATCATAGGAGATATAACGAGGGTGGTGATATTATTCTAATAGAAACTTACAAGCGAGCTGACGAGAAGTCTCTTCATCAATATCACAGCAGAAGCCAAAATTGGTCTGCCAAGACGCATCGTAAATACACATCTGAGCTTCCTTCTCGCTGGCCAACCGAAACAAAAGCCGAATTAGAAAAGTGAGAGTTTGTGAGGAAAAATGGAAAATGATGAAAGATAATAAGATACAAGCAGGATAGCTCACTGAGCGAAGAAGAAGAACTTTGACAGCCAACCTTCCGGTAACTTTTGCTAGGGTTTTGACGTAGTAGTCTATTATTTCCGATTTGGAGCTAAGCCCATCTGAAGGTTTCTCCATTACCACCATCCAGTGGTGTTGGTCACCCGTGTCAGAAGACAATGGTAGAAAATCCGAAGTTGCTGTCGTTGCTGATGCTGCTACTCTTCTTGTAGTCACAGAAGAAAAACGAGAGGACAGAATTGGGTCATTATGGGGGTTCTTAGATGAAGTGAGTCTGCAACCATTTCTCTTCTGGTTAGTTGATAAGGTAGGTACTTTGATTACGAAGGGCATGGCCTGGATATCATGCATCGTCAGTGGTTGAAATGTAATCATTTGTGTTCCATTGGTGGCGGTAGCTGTGGCGGTGGTAGCAGAGAGGAACTTCATGTCTCCCGCCGAGATTTCCCTACTTGATTCTTTTGATTCTCTGGAGCCACAGAGGGTGGAATTCTTGACTCTAAATTTTTTTAAATTTTCTACGACTTGGCAATTTACCAATTTGTATTTCTTTGAGAAGTTTATTTCAGTCCCTTCAATCGGGGCTAAACTGATGTGAGGTCTCCATTAATCCGTATAACCATGAAAATAATGAGGTAGTAAAACTAAAGTGAGAAGGAGGTTATGTAAAGTGATTATTTAAATAACTTGAGTCTTGACTTTATCATATGAAAATGATATAATCGATGCATTAGATAGATACATCTTGGGTTTTGAATGATTGATATATTTCTTTAAAACTATAATGAAAATTTTATAAGACTATCATACAATCAGCTAAACGCATAATGCAATGTGTTAAGAATTTAACAAAGCGTCATATGTATAAACTTTGTATGGCAAAAACAAAGATGTTAAGATTACTTAGGTCACAAAACTAGGAAAAATAAAGTAAAAAATGATTATATTATAGATGGTTTGGAGTAATTCAATACATGATAGGCCACGAGAAGATATATGAAGTGGTATGGTCTCAATAGGACAGTCTCCTTGGCATTAGTAATAGAGAAATGAGAACCCAAAGTTGGACAAAGAAATATTGAAGGAAACACTCCATGTTTTCTCTTTTTTCTAGTCATCATCAAACTAGTCACAAGGACTGGGGGCTCATAGTCCCAATGGATGGGAAGGTACAAATACAACAACAAGAAGAAGCCTTATCCCAACTAAATAGTAAGTCAGTTACATGGGTAGATAGTGGTTTAAATCCATAATAGTCCTTACATCATCTCTTTGGAACTGTTAAATACATGGAAATGTTCTTTGAAGTAGGTGTCCCAAAGTCACCACAAACCCCTATATCATCTCATACTTAATAGCATCAATCTAATTCAAAAATGATAACTCAGGGAAAAATTTCAAGCTACGCCATAGCACCATTAACAGCGTTTGAGTGCGGATGATTACTACAACTATTTTGCACCTCATGCGGCCGAAACCCCATTTCCAGAAGCTGCACTTTCTTGACTGAGAGCTTCATACTGGATATTAAGGTCCCCATCTGCAATAGCTGTTGAGGGAACATGATCTTTGTCATTGCTGCAAAAAAATTCAAGACTAGTGTAAGTTACAGATAGATTGCCTCGCGGAACTCTGCATGTGCAGAAGCCTTCAGCACCGTGTTTGCCCTTTTATAAGTTATGGATATGGATAGACAGGCAACATAATGAAGTAGAATAAACAGTTGAAAAGGCATAGTTTTTCCAAGAAACATGTTGTGGTTAAGTTGGTGCTACATTACTCTTCAAAAAAAAGTTGGTGCTACATCAAAATTCAGGGTTTATGTGTCAGCCCATACCAATATCAAGTCCTATTGTCAGCATGCTTAGGGAATTCTGGCTATTTCTATAGAAAGCCTACAAGGAATCAAAATCCCGGGCTATGTGCTGGGTTTTTATGTGTCAGCCATAAACAATACTCCATCAGCCATCAGTTGAGGCCTATGAACAGAAGCAGGATCCTGAGGCATTTCAAGGTTTCAGAGGTGAGAGGGAGATGCAGACATGCTAGTCAGCAGGGAAACGAGGGCTTGTCCACAGAACTGGTTGAGGTTGATAGGATAGTGTTAATATGGTAGAAGATCACACCACATTGTCCACAGTTGCAGGTTTACCAAACAAATTAGATTTTTGGGCATTGTGGAAGCATGCTATTGTGTAACTATTTCTTGTCATTGCTTTCTACTCATGTTGTAGGCAAAATCTGAGTGCAAAGGATGACATAAAGTGAAATATTCATGAAATCCATTCCCCAGCCGAAGGTATGCAGTAGACCAACAAATACACACTGTCATAGATAAAAGTTAGCACCACTAAAATAATTCCAATTTTGTGATCTGATTGTTTCTGTTCACAGTTTCTGCAATCTAGCTGATCATATGACATCTAAAGAAATCCAATCAATGCAAACACTGACCAGTGTCCATCAAGAGGGTTAAGTATCTAACTTATCTAGATTGATATGAATGTGAACTGACGGTAAAGTGAAGGTAATGTTGCCTGTAGGAAGAAAGAGAAAAGATTTGTGGACTCTTGCATTTAAAACAGAGGTGTTTCCCATCCAAGGACATGTTTGTGTGACACATCTACATATGTATGCATCAAAATAGTTTGAGACAACACAAGAGGCCATCTCAGGCAAATCCAACATACCTCACTGAATAAATGATGATTCCAACAACCACAATACTAAAAGCAAGATAGTACAACCAGTCGACCTGAAAATGCATTGGTTATAAACCCAGTTAGAACAAATTCACTTGGGCAGTGCTGCAGGAAAATAGAAAAAGGAGGGAGCAGGTGCTGAGAAGAGGTGGAAGCCTATTGCATGTTTTGAAGGACCAATGATTGTGATAAGAAAGTTCACTCATCAAGTCAACTGTTGTGGACACATTTTATGACTAATCACATGTGAGGGATGTCTGATGCAGTAGCCCGCAGCATCCACCCCAAAATATAATAAAATCAAGAATTGAAATATTTAATCAGGATTACAGAATGATGATCGAGATCCATGTTAAAGGGATACCTCCTGGTGGTAAAAGAAAATGCGTATGACAACAGCCCACATATCTGAGGTGAGAATAGAGAGATTGAACAGTGTAGCGCCACTCATCTGTGAGCCAAATACTTCTATTAGGGAACTATAAGCATAAAAGTACACAGATATGCATGAAAAGAAGTTATAACCTTAAAAAGCAAAAACTCCTTCCCCTAATTTCCTTGTCTTGCTGCTTTAGTTTGAATAAGCATAATTATGTCAGAAATCTTGAACCCATAGCTCTTCCATTGTACGGCAGGTTTACAACTTTCCTGCATTAGTCCTTCACCATTTGGTGGGTTTCAGAACAAAATCTCCACCACAAGGCAGGAAAAATTACCTCCGTGTGTGTGGGGTTTGTGTAGAAATCAGTTTTAAGTTAATAATTTGTTTTACGGTATCATTCTGTCGGGACTTCTTTCATAGAAAAATAAGTGTTGCACAAGATCACATCGCAAAGTTGGATGAAATGAATTTATCCTTAACCACACTTGGTCTCTGGTTGTTATTTATAGAGGGTCACCAAATAAATGGCATAATAGAGTTCAGAGTTATAGTGTTTAACGATTATCAGTGTTTGTGTCAGCAAACAGTCTTCTTTACATTGTAAAGAGAGAGCCGACATGAATAAATGCGGACAACAAGGAACCTGACCTTCAGAACATAAGGAACCAAAGAGTAGAACATAAAAGTCGACAATGCATAGCCAGCAAAGAGCGATATCTGCATAGAAGAAAGAGGAGGGGGTGAGTTCTATGGACTTGCTTAAAGAAGGTAGAATAGATTGCATCTTGTTCATTGGTAAAAGAAGCAAATTAAAATTGTAAAGGCTGGTCAACAATCAGGAAAATAGACAACCATTCAAATCATTTACTGGATTAAAAAATATTCATGTTCAGAGGTCTCCCAACGGTACAATGCTCCAAGAATTAATTCACTACAATTAATACTCAGATGTACAACCTCTCTTTAACCAGAGGATACAAAACAAGGAAGAACTGTAAGAACTAAGAACTTCCAAATTTGCAAGAACTCAGTGACCATCATGATCCATCCAATAAATAGAAGATGATACTGATACATTAGGATAAAGAGAGGTTAAATAGCCTCTAGTGAAAAAGCTCTAATGTACTGAGTCAGTTCCAGGTGAATTAAAAAATATGCATATAAAAGGTAAACAACAATTATGAGAAGTTGTCCTGTTCCAGGTGAGCTATCTTGCTATTTTATACATGAGGTGATAAAAAGTTGCACATCATACATCCTCTAGTATGCTATTGTGTAGGTCATAGATTGAGAAACAAACCTTTGCAAAGTGCCTCCCTCTAATATTTCTCCCTCTAATTTCTGAGCTGCATTGGGTAACCTCATTTAACGATAGATTGGCTTGATCCTTTGTGAATCAATGAAAGAATAACAGTGCCATTGCAGAGCTCTAGTTTATACTTGCTCTTATATCTTGATCTCAATAAGCATTGATTATTTATAGGGATAGAAGCAGGTGCAAGTAACTCAAGCAAACTGCAGAGCATAAAATTTCTTTACAATTTCTAACTATCAATGCTCAACCAAAAGTCAAAAGCACGATATGGTCCCATCTCAATTTATAATAATTAACAAAGATTATCATTTTTAAACAGAAAATAGGACAGAAGTGAAAGGGGATACTTGTAATAGATTACTCACAATTTCTGCAGTCCATTTGACTTCTGCAATAGTCTTCCTTTCCAAAATAGATCTAAGAGAAAGTTATGGAATGAAAACACTTCCTACTATGGTTACTCTTTTAAAACAAATGATGAATACTATACCACGAAGCTGCAAATTACAAGATAAGCAGGGATTGACAGTAAATACTAACAAATGGCTATGTTTGTATCTCAGATATTTTTTCCACTTCCCACAAGGAAAGGATACATCTGACATATACTCACTAACAACCCAAAGACACCAAGCATGGCAACCACTTCAACAAGATCTTTCTTCTTGACACAGAACTCCTGCATAAAGAGAAGGAAAAAGACATAAAAGTTACAAGAGGTAAGTTATTGCTTGTATTTTTAAGCCCTGTTTAGTTGAAATTGCCAAATAGTGGCAGCGAGATATGATAGAGCATCAGAAACACAACCATATGCCAATCTACAGCCCCTTCCAAGAAAAAACACAATTTCGTCTATCATTGATAGATGAAGATCCATGTGCCTTGCAACATGTAGGACAAATATCCTATGTTATGGATGAAGATCCATGTTCCTTGCACATGTAGGACAAAATATCCTATGTTCTCTAATATTTATGCAGATGGTGAGGGCACATGCAGTAGCAGAGAAATTAATGGGAATGAAAAATTAAGAAAAGCCTGGAAACTTGTCACTTCTTTTCCCTTTATGCTTGCGTATGTGTTTTTGGACAAATTTTTGCTATTAGTGAAGCAAAATTTAGGCCAGTAAGCTCTTAAATGATACAAATGCATCTGCCCGTAAATGTGGCTAACTAGAAATTTCTTTACCAGGAATTTCTTTTTATGAAAATGAAACAAGAAGAATCAGTTGTTGTCGGAACCTACAAGAGACTAGCATCAGCTACAAGAAGATAATGGAGAACAATAACATGCTAACAGCAAGACCTAAGCAGCTATCAGGACACACTTTTCTTCCCAGAAAAATGCCTAATCCTCTGGACCCAGGAAGGCTTATGATACAACAGCAACATCAACAACAAGAGGCCTCTTCCCAAATAAGGCTTATGATACGGAAAAGCATCACTTATACTAATATCAAACCCTATTTATTGAGTATTAATTGAGTAATTTAAATTTATCTAGAAACATTTCACACAGTTGTAAGATTGGCATTTATGCTGCAGTTAGCAATTCTGGTCCCTAATGTCCTCAATGGTCCATGTTTAATGCATGCTCCATTCCCATGCTTTATGTTGCACACTAGCAAGATCAATCTACCCAAGTTAAAACTTTGCCTGTTAGATATTTAATTTTTGGAATCCCGTTGATGCATAATTTAGATACATGGCAGCTGAGGTGCACCTAAGCAGATACGAGTGTTTCAGCCAACAAAGCCCTATCACAGTAAAAAAAATCACCAGCCCACTGTTGTCTAACTTAAACGAAAGATAAAAGAAATTTCTTCTATCAAACTATCACCATTCAATGGTGTAAGACATAATATGAGCTGCACCAGCAAACCTAAAACTGTAGACATGTTAACGTGGATGGCTGCTTGTCAGATGGGCAAAGTCGGGTCTGAGCCAACTTTCCACAAGGCAGAAAACATGTGTGCAGAAATAAAACTCCCCTCCCAAATAATCTTACACTGCTCAACTATGGAGAAGGTCTTGGGCAAATCTAGTGGGATGGTTTGTCCCCCTAATAAATCCATCTTTAGGAGTGTTTGGGCCAGACGATGACATGTGATATCAGAGCCAAATCCAGAGATGAGAGTATGAGTACATTTTATTGTGGATCACCTAGGTGAGGGAGTCAAGGATTAAAGAAACTGAATAAACACTCCATAGATTGTAAAGAAGTTTTTAAATTTGATAGCAGTGGTCCCACTCTAAAACTGACAAGTGCATTTTTCATTTCAGATGAAGCAGAATCTTGTACATAAAAATCTTATGTTAACATTTTTTCCACCAAACTTCCACCACTTCTGTATTTAACTGATTCACAAGTCCTACTTGCTAGATACTGGGAGTCAACTCTTATTCAATAGAAGGAATAGCTGCTTCCCCCGATCTCTTGGCCATCCCTCAGCTCAACTCGACAATGGCATAAACAAACAGAGCTTAGATTAGACCCTATATGTCATTTCAACAGCACGCTGAGGGTTTATGTACATGTGGTGATCTGAAAAAGCCTTAATCCTATTAACCATGTCAAGCAATTTTTATTTGCCAATCCTCAGCTGAAAAGATTTATGCTCAGTTACAAAAAGATGCTAATCACTCCTGTTTATTTGAAAAAGAAAGCTCCGTCGTTTTCATCCTTATTTTATTATTAAAAAAACGTTTCAAGTGAATTTTTTCAAAAAGATCAGAGGATACTCGTACATTGTTGAGAATGATAAATGCTTTGAATGAGGGCTTAAGTGGACACTACATGGCATTCTAGTAATAACTGTTGGATAAAAAGGGGAAAAAAGAAAAACCAGAGATCAATTTGGTTGAGGGGGGTGGCTTGACTAACCTCTCCAACATTGCTAATTGCATAGCATAGCGTACCCAGGATAACAAGGACATCACCCAAAAGAGGTTTGGTCCCACCTGCAATAAAATTGTCGATTAGGAAGTAGTAACCAATTAAAAACAATAAATAACACCATTTTTTATGCAAGCATTGGCTACTTGCTGTGGTGGCAGAATAGAACTATCCAAGTAACAAGGAAGCTCTCCACAACATTACTCCATATATTAGTATAAGCATCATGCACACATATAAAAACACCACACACACATAACCGCCCTCACACACTGTGTGCACACAACTATTTTTTGTTCTCTTGTATAATTTGGGGGTTGGGAGAGGGAAGATGGTGTCTGGGTCTGCTTCGAATGAGAATCAGCAGTATGTTTTCTGATGGGTATCATTCACTTTGCATCACAAAGAGTAAAACAGACATAAAGACAGAAGAAATCAACACCGCAAAGCCCAACAAATTGAGCAGTAGGAAAATTGTGAACAGCAAAATCACCTCCACCAGCAATCCCCGCATCCGAGAGAAGCACTAAACCGAGACCTACAACACAGACAGCTGCACCCAAGAACTGCCACAATGAATATCGGGTCTTTAAGAAAATCCAGGTGAGAATCATGACCCATGGTATCGTCCAACAATCCAAAATGGTCACACTCGTAATTGATGAGTACTGGAACGCCTTAATAACTGCAACAGCATACGAGGTAGTCAGCAAACATGGATATATCACTACGCATATCAATTACTTCTGCCTAGAGGTCTGACCAGATAAGACAAATGCCGTTTCCCTTGTAAAGACGGGTAGGAAACCACAGGTCCCAAGTAGCATAACTACATGAGACTCGAATCAAACAAAACCCATCAGTGACTTACCGAGATAATTGGCCTGAACATCAACAAAGCCCAATGGAATATACCAGTACCAAGGAACCTGGCAAACCAACAAAACAAATAACGGAGAAAAAACTAAACTCTGTTATTCACGGAAAACTAAGTTGTTTGATTTGAGAAATTCTAAGTAGTTAAGATTTGATGAGTAATGTACTGGAGTATGTGCATGAGGGGACTAGGATCATCATTACCAATAACCTTTGACGCCTAAACAGAAGAATACAACCGAAAACCAAGGCTAGCAAAGCATATGTGAAGAACGACTGTGAAAGGGGCAGATCGACACCTGTGAACAAAAATGATTAAATGAAAGTTAACAACGAATCTCCAGGTTAAGACAACAAAAGCAGAGTAAATAACCAAAGAAAAAGAGGAATGCAGAGAATGAGGGTGTTTTAACTTTTGACCACCTAGATCAGCCAAGAGGGAGGAACAAAAAGCAGTGATGGCGAGGTTGAAGGAAACAACTTGGCCAAGAAACAGGAGCAACAAGACGCGCAATACCTCCTTTCTACTCCACCTGCTGTTCATGGCAGATCCAAACACAAATCAAAAAGCGTTTACTAGGTGGTGAGAGTGTGTGTACTGTGCTGCTTCACTTCAAACTCAATCAGAAGAAGAACTTGGTGGAGGATTCAAAAACTACTGTTCATGGCAGATCCAAACACAAATCAATAACCGTTTACTAGGTGAGAGTGTGTGTACTGTGTTGCTTCACTTCAAACTCAATAACTTGGTAGAGGATTCAAAAACTACATAAAATAAAACCAGATAGAAATCGAAGAGACTGTTATGATTTTGAAGGACAAATTTTCCGTACACATTTTTCCTTATTTCAATTAATTAATTCGTAATTGGTTAAGCTGGGAGTTGGGTTTCAACTTTCAAGAAGCAAGCAGCACAGTGAGGCACCAACCGTTCTGCACCTCCAGCAGTTGGATGCGAAACACGATTACAACGAAGGACGGACAAACCAGCAGGGCGGACCGGTGACTGACGGGTAGATTAAGATGCTAACAGTGAACTTCCGACCGTCTAACTCTACACCTTAACGTTAACCCAAAAAAATTAATTAATTAATTAATTAACTGTACACCTTAATAACTCCACCGGGATTTTGCTTCGTTAAGTGCATTTATTCAGCGAGATTTTAGGCCGTTGGAAGGCGCATTCCGTAGTTGAAATCTCGGCCGAGATCTCGATCTGACGGCTTCTAAATGGTTCCAGTCAAAGTACGTAAATACAGTGAATGCAAACCAGTAGAGACATCATATGATTATAATAAAAGCTTGTACCGAATGATGGTAAAGTTGTGAATTAGTTAGATCATTCTAAATTGATTGGTAGTCTCTTGTATGCAATAAGTTGTAATAAGCCGGACATAGTCTACCGAATTCATTTACAAACGTTGTTTTTTTCTTCTTCCTAACCCTCTGATGGTTCATAAGAGAATATAAAATTATGGAAAAGATAGACATATGCGGTCCACTAATAGTGGAGTGAAGATACACAAAATTCCATGAAAGGGTTTTGTCGAAAAGTTAAAAATGTATACTCCTGATATTCAATAAATAATGTAACACAAATATTTGGTGTTTCTGTGATTTATATTAGATGTGTCTTGATTTTTGAATCTACTACAAAAGTTCATATTCAGTTTTTTTTTTTTTTTAATCAAAGTTCATATTCAATTAAAGACACAAAGACCTAAGAGACTCAAAGCCACTGGAGGTGTAAGATGAATCTTATTTAAAATAAAATTTAAAAAATAGGATAATTATTGTTGTCTCGATTGATTTTATTACTACTTTATTTCTTGTATTTTTTAAAATTATTAATCTAACATTTAACTTTGTTTACAATTACTAATGCCCGATTAAGCTCAATTAGTTTACTGATGATATAGCATCTATATATTTGCTAACTTAAAGTTATCTCTTTACTTTTATCTTTTTGTAAAGCTATAATACTACCATTAATTAACTATGATAAAAAAAATTAACCTCATTTTTTTAAAATTTTTTTTAAAGAAATTTTCAAATAAAGGAAAGATATGATTGAATAAAACTAAAAATATGAGAAAATATCAAATTTAGCTGAAAATTGAAAAATCAAGAGTAATTATCACTTACCTCCCCTCTTAGTTGACCAAATGGCACTTGAATCCCCTCTTATTTAGTAAAATTATCAAATGCCTCCATTATATCATTTTTTTTTATTAAGTTATAACTTTACCTTTAAATTTTTTTTAAATGACCCTAAATTAAAAAAATATTTTAATTTTAATTACCCTATAGTAATATTATCATTATTAAAATACCCTTAATTACATTAGTAATAAAAACATAAAATTATTCTTAATTAATTTTATTCCAACACCCACAAATACCCTTATGTCTTTTAATTTAGATTCATTTCTTTCATTACGATAAGAGAAAGAAAAAAAAGAAGGAAAAGGAATTCTAAGAAGGACGGTTTTTTTTTTTTTGGGTTTGGTTCTAATGAAAAAGAAACAAATAGATATATGAACATAAGAGCATTTTGAAAATTTAATAATAAAATTAATTGAGGATAATTTAGGGTTTTAGCTATTAAAATAATTGAGGGTATTTTAAGTTTTAACAATAATATTAACCAAAGATAATTTAAGAATTTGAAATATTGCAATAATTTAAGGTAATTTAGAATTTAAATTAAAACATATTTTCAGTTGAGGGTAATTTGGGATTTTAAAAAAGTATTTAATAGTAAAAATAGAATAATGGTAAAACTTAACAGAAATGAGGTGTTTGATAACTTTCCCAACTAAGAGGGGATGTAAGTGATATTTTTCAACTAAGAGAAGGTCCAAGTGTCATTTGGTCAAGTAAGAGGAGAGGTAAGTGATATCTATAAAAAAATCAATTAATATAGCTAACCATTGTACATATTACCAAATTTCCTATCAATTAACATCTTATATGCTAATTTATTTGTAAAACTTCCATAATTATAATTGTGAAAAATTTAAGTCTAACTTTGAGAGGTTCAACAACCATATGCATACAATCCCACCAATCCCATGAATTAAATTCTCATTAAAAAAAAAAAAAAGAAGAAGAAGAAAAAAAAAAAAAAAAAAAAAAAAAAAAAAAAAAAAAAAAAAAAAAAAAAAAAAAAAAAAACAAAAAGAAAAAAAACTTACAAGACAATACTTCCATTAAAGATGAATCTTACTTGAAAATTCATGTTTTATGTTTTTTAGTGTAACGGTAATACCTTCGTTAACAAGTATCACACTGTAGCAGATATCATTGTTGCTTTGTTCTTTTGTGTAAATTATAAGAATTTTAACACAGAGAGATTCATTGTTTTCTCCCATGTCACTATTTATGTTGTTTGGATTTAATTTTATACTATGAAACAGTTTGTTTTCAGACTCTTCACTACTATGCACATTTTAATGAAATTAGAAACAAAGAAGCAAGATTTAAAGAGGTAATTCATTTACAAACTTTATTGATGTGGGTCTTCATCACATTTTAAATGGAGACGATTGGTACTCTTTAAAATCTAAAATTAATTATAAAATATAAGATTTTAAAGACATAATTGACATTCAATATAGTTTCAATAAATGAGGATAATATCTATTTTTTTGATTTCTTAATTTTAATGAAGAACAAATAGACATTACATATTTAATGTTAACAGCCAATTAACACCATTAGAAGTGAGGGAGCAATAGTAACTTCATAAATAAAGAGGTTTGATTAGTAATAAAATCAAAATATAAGGAGAAAATACTAACAATGTTTTAAATTAATAACAATATCTCTTCCCAAAAGAAAATAATAGTAAATAAATAAATTAGGAGCAGATATTTGGTGTGGAATTGATTACATCCATTGCTCCCATACTTTGATATGAGTCATGAAGCTTTTTTTCCTTTTTTTTTTTTGGGATAGAATTGTGAAGCTATTTTTGTTTTTTTGGATTTTTATAGTATACTTATTGTAATCTTCTAATTTAGGAATACCTCTTATTGTAATATTTTATTATGAATTACTTTCTTATTGTAGTATTCTGTTTAGTTTTTAATTTTTAATTTTTATTTATTTATTATAGGTAAGTTTATTTTCTTATGAAAAATAGTTTATCTTCCAATATTGTATTTATATGCATTCACTTCTTAATGTTCTTAGTGATATACACAACAACATTTGGCATGTGTTAATTTGCCAAAAAAAAATGCATATTCTCTTTAATTTGTTCAAAATTTCGAATTATAATTCTAATTAAAGTTACCCAAGTCTGTCGGAAAAACATCCTCTGTTGTGCACATTTCTTTGTTGTGCATAGCGGTACAGCAAGAGATGATGACACCTGGAAAATTCTTAATCCTACACTTCATTCCTTAATATTTTAAATCTCTCTATATTGTTAAAACCCAGAAATTATCTCCAAATGCTAACACCTCTTTATTTTTTATTTTTGAGGGAATAATGCTAAATCGAAATAGGAGCACTAAATTTTGATACAAATGTTTACCAAAGCCGATCTTAAATCCTAAACTCTAAATCCTAGATTCTTAATTCTAATTCCTAAACTTTGAAAAAATTATTTGATTCCAAAGCATGTTTGCACGGTTAACATTTTTGCACAACAAATTCATTTACCATTTACCACATCCTTTGGTCATGCATGGTTTACCATATTCGGTCTAACGAATATTGCTTCATTTGAACAACTTTTTTGTTTATTTGCCACGTCTTTTGGTCGTATATCGTTCCATCATCCTCGGTCCATGCTAGGCATTCATCATGATCTTCATGCTACACCTTGGGGGGAGCGTTATCTAATATTATTGCATGTATCTTGCAATTTCTTGTAGTTTACTTATTGTAATCTTTCAATTTAGGAATACTTCTTGTTATAATATTTTATTCCAGGCGACTCTCTTATTGAAATCGCCTATTTTAAGTTTTTATTTTTATTTTTATTCTTTTTTATGGATAAAGCTTATATTCCATTCTCGTGCTTATATGCATTAATTTCTCAATAATATACATCCCAATATTCAACTAAGTCTAAACTTAACATCATCCAATACCCAACTTTCTTAAATTTGTAACAGGTAGGTATGGTGTATTCAATCCATGCATACATTCAATATATTTTTTTTATTTTCTAAATTTTTTAAAATTGATAATTTTATATTAGGGACCAGAGACTATTGCATATAGGGAAGAATTGAACCCATGATATTTTCACTAAGATTTGTTGATCATTGTCAACTGAAAAAAATCTTTTGATGATTCAATATTTGACTTTTTAGTTACCGTTGACATCTCTAAATTATCTCACTACAAATTTTTTTTATGCATTTGAATCATAAATCATCATTGATGTACTTTTGACAAAATCATTTGAGTCAAATAAAGCTTGGGTATTGAGATTTTTATCCAAGTCATGATAAATTCGACAAACTTGTAAAACACTATAAACCAAACTTCAATTAGTGGAAAGGGGGTGTTTTTGTTGGGTTTGAGTGTCTTGTATTATGTGGGTCCATATAATTATGGTTTTGGTTGTATTTGTAATTGAAACAAGGTTATGGTCAATTCCTAATACTGGGGTAAAATTGTAATTACATTGGGATTATGGTTTTAGGTTTTCCTATAAATAGTCTCTATGGATAACCTATAGGCATCAATTTCTCTAGGAGATTGGACAATCAATCCCTGTAGGAGATTGGGCAATCAATCCTGTAGGGGATTGGAGAACCCATCCTAAGGAAAGCATTGGGGGCAAGCAAAAGGTAACACTTTGTAAGTTTGAGAGTGGTGTGAGGTTTCTTGGAAATAGTGAAACTTTTTTTCTCTCTGGTGGATGTAGGCATGGTTTTGCCGAACCACATTAAATTCCCTTGTGTGCTTTGCTTGTGTTCTTCTCTGTTCGTGATTGTGCATCCATTATTTCCCTAAGTTTTAGCCAACAGTGGGACTTCATACTATTAAGATAGGTTAATAAAAATAAATCCAAATTCAAATCCAAATCCAAATCCAAATGATAACGATTATTAGTTATCTTCATGCAGTGTGAAATAATGATTAATTTATAAGATGGAAAGAGAGTGGGTTTTTTCATGCTCTATCGAAATAAGTAACCTAAATGAAGAGAGTGTCAAAAGAAGAGCTTAGAAGAAGATGATGCTTCTTGCCTATGCGGAGTCTCATATTTATAGGTCTAAGTTTACCATTGATCCTCTTTGCTGCCAACCCTTTGTGACTAATCATGCATGGGGGCCAGTGGATCACAATTGATTTGCGATCAGCTCCTTGACCTATCATGAACCAAAACTTGTTGACTCTGGGGAAGCAAATCCTAGTTTTAGGAAAGCTCATGTCCCCCACTATTGCCTTTTTTTTTTTTTTTTTTTGGGAGTTCATGCATGTCCTTTGTCATAGCTTAGGCTCCATAAAAAGCTTGGCATGGAGTATTCCATGTCTTTTCTCTTGGCTTGCAGTCTTTAAAAGCTTGGCAGCATCAAGTTGTATCGCAGGTCTTTAATCTTGACTTAAGATCCACAAAAGTTTGGCTAGTTGGCACTAGCTTTGGGTTTATTGAGGCCCAAGAGATCTTCTACTTACTTGGATAGAGAAGAGAGATGAGATACACCTTGCATGTAGTGGAAGGTTTGATATTGATATATGCGATGAGATCTCTTTGTCGGCATTACTTTTTTGGCCTATCAATTTGATAGCATTTTCCTTTCTCATATTAATAGAGAGTATAATATTGTAGTAGGCTCTCTTATTTGTAAGGATGTATCCTTAACTTGTAGAACTCTTTGACCTATTTTTGTTCTATAATTTTATGAATTATGTATTGTTGATTCGTCATGCCTTAATATATAGATCTATTTCTACCCAAAAACAAAAGCAAGAGGTATTTTGCATAATTTTTTTTGATAAATAAAATTTTGTACTATTTGATAAAGAATATTCAAACTAACATTATAGCTTGTAAGCATGTTTATGTAATGTTCAACCAAAAAGAGAAGCATGCTTATCTAATAACAATGGTTAATAAGTAAGTAAGAAAGGAATACAGTTGGCAAGATGCCTCAATCAGTGGGTGAAAGTCTAACAAACTACTTATTTTATTATCAATACAAATAATTATGTTTGATCAGAGAAATATTAACATAATACAGACTCCTTACTTTGCAAATATAAGTAAAAAATCACAACCTTGAATACATATCATATAAATCCCTATCTCTTTAATTTGGAATAGAACCATCTTAGTAATGGTTCAAAAAAAAGTTAAAGCCTTCCTTAAAAGAGATTTTGAAGAAAATGTTCAATCAATTACAAAGTATCTTTTGCACTCACAACAAATCAGTAATAATAAGATTCTAATGATTCATTTCTATCCCAAGGCAAAGAAAACACTTTTGTCCTATCATAATTAAGGTCATAGAATTTGAAAAAAATTAAAATAAAGACCATTAAGGTCTTACTTTTTTTCATTTTCTGAGGGTAATGTCTACTTCTGAATATCATATACCAATTGCAATTGATATTGCTTATAAACTTTATTCATAAGAATTTTTTACACAAATTTTTTCGTTTCCATTGGAAATGTGGTGTGTTCCCTTATAAAGCCTGTTAAAATAAATTTATTAATTTGAAGATATCACCCATCGACTGATAAAATGAGGTGCAGGAGTTCTACTTTTTTTTTTTTGGTAGAAGCAGGAGTTTTACTAATGGTAGGCAAATTTGGTAATTTCTTTAAATAGAAAAAATTTTGATTCTTTAATTTAAGGTAATAGGATGATATCAGAGATTTTTTTTATTATTTAAGATTTTATATGAATAAGTGAGAGTAAAAAAACTCACGGTGTGAAGGGCAGAGGGAACTTCGTAAGATTTTGATTTTGGAGGAAATAGAAAGTGTTTTTAATGAAAATAGATGGAACTCATATAAAAAACTAGTATCGATTATATTAATTTAGATTATACCAAGTTACAAGTTATAAGTTAAACTCTGTTACTTTGCCAATGATGGGTTGGTAAAGCGATTAAAGGTCATATTGATAGGGAGATTAACAGCTGTGCTGACTCTCTAGCTAGGAGGGCCCTATCTTTGACGGGAGAGATAGTTTGGCCCATTTTCGATCCATGGATTGAGGCAATTATTGCTTTGGATTCCTCAGCTGTATCTCGCTCAATTACTTAATGAAGACTTTTCTACAAAAAAAAAAAAAAAAAGAGAGGGAGGTTAAAAACCAACCTCCATAGGGGAGGTTTTGGGCTCACATCCATTACGCGGGATGAACTTTATATAAAAAAAAAAGAGTTAAAAATAAAAAGTGTTATTTTTTATTTTTTAAAATGATTTTTACCAAATACCACCATTATTTGATTTTTAGAATTGATTACAATATATAATATAATTAGTGAATACAACATATAATATTGACTGAAATTAAGATATTATTTTTATACAATTTGTCGCACGGGGTGGAATGGAATGGTAAGGATATAATGGTAAAAATCTAAAATAATAGTATTTTTTTTTGGTAAATTAAAATAGAATAATAGTCTCTTTTTTTTTTTTCCCTTCTTCCTTTTGGGATTGGGATTACAATCTGACGCTCAGGATCAGTTTGATTCCAAAACAAGTGTACGGAGTAGGATCAACTGGAAGTGGAGCGGAGCAAGTGGAGGGGTCATCCGTCAACCACTATTGACCTGACCCAGGAAGGAAACGCTCTGGAATCTTCTGAAACCGAATACAATCGTTCGTTTGCAGGCGCTTCTCGAAATGCCGCGTGGCTTTTGCTTGGTGAACACGAAATAGGTAACCGGCGGAGCCCACTGTTTTTCTAAAGTGCGAATCGGCACGCGCCGACATGACACGGTATCAGATGAACAAGGCAGACACGGTTTCGTGACTCCTCCTCCTCCTCATTCCTTCCTCCTTCCTCAACTAAACCTGACCTCTAAAATCCATTTTAATCTTTTATATATATATCTGGGACCCACACTCTTGTATATTTACGAGACGGAGGAGCTTTCCCTCCCTCAAGTGGTGGTGAAGAAATCTTTCCTCCACTTGCAACGACTTTTGCCACGCGGCTCAATCTTTCAGGGTTCGTTTGTCTTTTTCTATTCTTCGGGATAAAGCTTCTAGAAGAAGACGTCTGTGGTCTCTCTACATGCTCCATATCACTTACCTTCCATGTGTAAACAATACGACTATTCAACGGCTAAATAATATGATAGAAACACGTGATAGAATTGGTCACGGGTGAAGGGAAACATTCCTTCACCGTCACCGTAGGAACAAATTCAATTTTCCTTTTTTTATTTATTTATATATATTTATATATAAGATATAATTTCGGGGTTTGTTTTCTTGGGGGGTTATTTTAGTGTGGACGATAATTGATGTTAATCGATATCTTCCAGCCTGGCTTAATTATTTATTTTGGGGAATTAATTATTAATTTCCTTTTTCTCTCTTCGTCCGTCTGACCCTCTTGCTTGAACCCACCCAGAAAATCCCTTTCTTTCCACTTGCCTCTTTCTTCTTTGTCGATGCTCTTGGTTTTCTTGAATATATATATTCTGAGAGATAAAGGAGAAGGGGGAAGAAAAGAGAAAGCATCAATAATCAACCGAGGCTCGCCCTCTTCGCTGCTTCATCGATCTCCGTTCTGAAATCGGATCCTGAAATCCATCACAAGAACCCTTTGCCTTGTCCAGATCTGGTGAGATTTCTTCTTCCATGGATCTTCTGTAGTGGTTATTGTGTGGAATTCTTGTTTTCCCCTTCCTTTTCGGCTTTTTCGAGAACCTCCTCGTGTATATATCTTCTAATTTTCTCTTAATCTGTCGATTTTGTTGCAGAGCTTTCTGTGTCGATTCAATCTAACGACCCATCTGAAGAACAAATTTCTTCTGAACGTTAGGAAGGGAAAAGAAAGATGGCAGAAGAACAAAGATGCGAGGCTTCAGAAGGACACCGCCTCTGCGCCAACAACTGTGGGTTCTTTGGAAGTCCCGCAACCCTAAATCTCTGTTCTAAGTGTTACAGAGATCTCCGCCTGAACGAGGAGCAGGCCTCGTCAGCCAAGTTTGCCGTTGAGAAATCCTTGGCCGCTGCTGCCTCATCCTCTTCTTCTCCTTCTCAGTCTTCATCTTCTATCTCCACCTCTCCGGCTATACAGGCTCCTCTATCGCCTCCCGCGTTGACCTTAGCTTCATCGGAAACCACCGATGATCGATGGGCTCCTTTGGCCATCCCCGGCCTCTGCCTCCGCCTCCGTGGCGGCACCGGTGGATCTGCCTGCAATTCCGCCACCCACGATGTCCCAGCCGAATCGGTGCTCTACTTGCCGAAAACGTGTGGGCTTGACCGGATTCAAGTGCCGATGTGGGACGACCTTCTGCGGGGCTCACCGGTACCCTGAGCAGCACGGTTGTACGTTCGATTTCAAGTCACTGGGGAAGGAAGCGATCGCCAAGGCCAACCCTGTCATCAAGGCGGAGAAGCTGGAAAAGATCTGAATGAATCTGTTTGTGACATGAAGAAGACGATGTAGCCGAAACCCAATCTGGTCCTGTCCGATGCGAAGAGGACCGAAGAGGTTTCAATCGTAATCGTGATCGTGACGAAGGGATCACAGATCTCTGATTCACTTGTTAAAAGCTCGGAAAGGACAGACGGAGATAAAGATCTGGTGTTATCGCCGGTGAAGTGGTCCGGCCGGTTGCCGCTGCTGGTGATAGATTTAGTAGGCTTTTCAGAACGCCCGTTTTTATTTTTATTTTATTTTTCTTTTCTTTTTACTTGGAAAAATTATAAAAAAAAGATTGTGTCGTTCTGTTTGATGAAATTGAAAGTTGGTTTCGGTTCTCTAGTTAAATAAGAATTGTTTATTGTGGTGTGGCATCCTTCGTCAAGCGAATAGGGGTCTGTTTGGTTGGATTTTCTGGCGAAGCAAACGCACCCTTGAGTAATTTATCATCAATGTTGTTTTTTTCTTTGTTTGTGTGCGTGCGGGATAGGTGGATACGTGGCTGAATCTCTTTGCGACAAGATAGAGAGATGAGAGAGGAGTGGAGGAATTCGTTACAGCTGTGTTTGGCTTGGCTGTGGTGGAAAATGAGGTCAAATGGTTGATCAGGTATTTGCGTATAACCGAGTTTTACGTGCCGTTTGGAAGGGAGGAAGGGGGGTTGTAACTTGTAAGTGTAACGGCAATTAAGTTATTTGGTGATATTTATATTTTTTTCCCGGTAGAATGGTGATATTAAACAATTGTGAGAAAAAAAGTCTGAAGTGATAGGTTTTTAAAGTCATTGAAATTTGGTTTTATAATAACTATTTTGACGCATTAATCACGCAACTTTAATTTTGTCCTATTTTAGGTGTTTTTCTCTTTTGAGTGTTTCATGTTGCCATTTGGATTTTAGGATCTTTGTATATTGTTATCAGATTTGGAAAAAAATAAAGTTACGGAATAAATAAGTTGTGTGGAAGGACTGATTACTAATGTACGGAACTCTATTTGGTTAATCTTATTTGATTTCTTATTTTCTTTTATACAAAAATAGTCAGGAGATTCGTGTATTTAACTTTAGCTAATGTTTTTATTTTTTTAGAACTTAGGGTTGCCCGAATCAGTCTATGTGCACCATTCTTAGCAATTAATGGGGGAGAACCGAGGGTCTTTGAAGTTGAGGGGATTCAACCTTGATCTTATATTATGAGGGTTGGTGAGTTATCACTTACTGGATAATCAAAAGGAGCGGATGCACTGCTGGTAACATTGCATAATCTATTAAACAATGTTTGGACTTTTGAGTTTGAACTATGCAAGCTTAGGCCTATGAACTGCACAAGCATTGGCTTTGTCAGCATAATTCCATGCCCCAGTCAAAGAGTACACATTCGCTCGATGCGAAAAATATAAGAACAAAGAGAATTTGAAATAAGGACATACAGACTACCAAACTGCATGTAAATTACAACTTGAGGCTTATAAGATCCTTTCTGCCGACCCCTTTTTGTTTTAACAAACTGATTTTTTTTATAGAAAAAAACTTAATAGACTATTGTCTCTCTTCTCTCTTCTTTTATCCACTTACAGGAGGTGGTGGATAGAAACCGTCTAAGATTGTTTGAAAATAATAATATTAATATGAGAAAGATACAGAGGAAAGTTACCACAGGAGTTGTAAAAGGTATAAAATATATATTTTTGATAAAATAATAAGATATACAATGGAGAGTCTAGTCAAACCCCACGAGTTTACTTGAGATAGACATCCAAAATCTGAATAAAAGATAAAATTTGTTAGGTGTAGACTATGATAGTATCTAATTAGATAATAACTATGAAATTTCTTAAAATCTTGAGTTCTATAAGCAGAATGGTAGTTTCGAACGTGTTAGTATTCAATATTATCCGTGTGGCAAACTTTTAGCTCCCAGCCCCTATTATAATCATCACTCATACTAAGCTTATATATATGAACAGTATATGAGCCCACTTGACTACAAACATTTATTCTTCCCCTTCTGAGATTGTTGTTTATGGTTCAAATCTCTCCTACTCATAAGAATGATATCCTAGTATATTCGATCCAATCCTTCGACAACACCAGTAAATTTTGTCTTTAATTTTCACATTTTCTAAGTAATGTTCTTAATAGACTTGATTCTACTAGTAGGGTTTCTTCTGGTTCTTGTAAAACGGAGACAAATCACTTGGTGCTTCATTTCCAACAAAACCAAGTCTAGGAAAATAGTGTGGTTTTGGTGAGCAAAGGAGGCAAGTTAATTCTCTCTATTGCGGTTTACCCATCGCTGATATTAATTGCCCCTTCAAAAGGTTCTATTAATTGTTTCTTAAGATTACAAATTTTCTCTGGAGGGAGAAAGAAATATTAATACTCATCTGTGACAGCACATTGGTTTGGTTTAAAAAAAAGATAAAAAGATACGAGTTGAGCTTACAATATTGATACACATCCTAATATGGATAATTAGATACCAACATCTCAAACCATGGTCATGACTCATGAGATGTTTTGGCGACCTTGACTTTCTCTGAAGCTAAAAATTGTCAACTTTCACAAAAGCAAATGTTGACTGTTATAAATTCATGGCTATCTGGGTCTTGCAGGCGCACAACGAATTAATAGAAACCATTGAATTGGGGGTTTCGAAGCAGACCGTTAGGCTCTTGACTTAGAAGTTATGACTTCTGAGGGGCTGCTGATATTTTTTATTCTTGAAACTTGAGAGTGATGTTCTAGTTGACAATCTTATGAATAGAATACTCTTTGGATGGAGTTGAGCCTTTACCTGAGTATCATGTTGTAGATAATCCTTGGAACACCTTTTTCAATCCATTATCTGCATCCAGTCAAAAGTCACACATGAGTGAAAATTATATCTTGAAGTGAAAACTATTGCAAAATACAGGAGCTCTGCTCTACTTGGCAGATTTGACAGTAATGCTTCTTAAGCTTTATTTGAGCTCTGACTGATTTGGATCACCAAGGCTTAGGGTGAAGAAGATCCACTGGTTCATTACTTTTCTCTCTGAGGACAATGTTTCTTTCTTTCTTTTTTAATATTTAATTTAGTATGAGGACTAGTAGGTTACATATATTACTTGCATTGAATCAAAAGAGGACGAATATACAGTCAGGCATCACCTTCAAATTGTTGCAACTTACCAGTTACCACAATGAGCCGGGCAGCGGACCTATTACATAAGGAGTGGTGCTTCGGCATGGATAATATTGTCCTCAGGGTTACAATAGGAGTGGCTATCTTCCTGTTTCAGCAGCAGAGCCAAACACAAAGCAATCACCTGTACGTGAAGAGTTTGCAGTCAATTCGTGTGTGTCTGTGTGTGTGAGAGAGAGAGAGAGAGGGAGAGGAGAGAGAGAGGGAGAGAGAGATATTTACTATGGAAATAGTTGCACACAAAAGGCTGAAACCTTTGCAGCCAAAGGGGGCCTTGCTTGATAAGAACAATGCTGAAATACAATTAAAAAGTAAAAGGTAGAAACCCTTTGTTCCTCTGGACTGAAGTTCATCCAATTGGTTGAACAATTAGCATGTGTACTATAAGACTTGCAGTACGATCTTTTGACATTCACCTAATAAAGCTGGCATATGTTTTAGATTTTGTACAATTACATGTAAAGTGAGGACAACCATATCAGTATACTCACAAGTTAAAGGACTCATGGCAAGTGGTGATATCAAACTTGCAAGTGATTGTACACCAGCAATAAATCCTTGGGCTTTCCCCTGTTGCATGTATTAGTCCAGATTTGAGCAGAATGATAAAAAAATCTCAGTGATAGGAAAAAATGTGGGTGTGGAAAATGTTTTGTGCAATTTATATTTGATACACTGCTAACATAGATATTTTTCCTGTTATCAATGGTATTGCACAAAGGTGCTATTAGTTCTTGGGTGTCGATTCCTGGAGTCTGGAGAATAGTACCAACATAAAATGGTTTATAGGATTTATGTCAGCATTTTGGATTGAATAGATAGTTATTACCCTCATCAATAACCTTACATCACCTTTGCATTAGGTTGAATCTTTTTAACCTAAGCATATTTAGAAATGATTTGAGCCACGTAGCTGCTTCCATCTTTAGTAATAAGAGCTTGAACATGAGGAAGTATGATATGCACCTACCTTTTATAAAGGCCGTACCTTGTCCACAGCCTTACCCCTGTATCTAGGAAGGATATTTCCAACACTTTTTTGGGACCAAGAGTTCAGCAAGTGAGCACTTGACCAAGTACCAACTATGACCTTCATGCCTCTATTTATTGGAGTTTGAATTTTCTTTTTCTTACATGGACTGATGCAAAAATTACATGTAACTGTAGGTTGACAAATTTTTTGTCCCTTGATGTACTCTATTTATATGGCAAGGAATTCCCCACCATACACCCTGACTTTGAAGAAAATAATAGATGCATTTGACTTATCCAGACTAACAAATGGGCCAAGTTCCAATTCAAAATCCTGTATATGAAACCTTAACCCTTTTATCAATAATAGCTTCCTTGCATCAAGTACTACCAAAAAAATTAGTTTTAAGTCATTTGAATGGACCTGATTCATCGAGCTTGCAGCCTTCGAAATAATAGCATAAGTCTGTAAAATAACAAGAAATCAATGAGAAGATGCAAAAAATCTATAAAGTCTCTTATTGATGTGGTTAACTGGTATGGAAAAGAAGTTTATACTTACAGATGGTTTCACTAGGACATAGATTAACCCAAATGAGGCACCGAAATAGGGAACCTGCAAAGGTCCATTTTAATGGTCAGAGAGTGAATTTATGGTCTGAAATTGGTCAGCCAATGTTTGGTGATGGTTAAAAAGCACAGCTAGAACAACTACT